>NC_134693.1:84099679-84399679 GCF_050947455.1 Rhinoderma darwinii | reverse complement strand
TTTATCGACTAAATTTCTCCACTCACATAAAGTTCAATATGTCACGAGAATTTTTTTTTTAGAATCGCTTGGATAAGTAAAATCATTCCAAAGTTATTACCAGATAAATTGACACATGCCAGATATTAAAAATAAGGCCCTGTCAGGAAGGTTAAAAGTGGCCACAGCGGGAAGGGATTAACCCCTTCCCGCTCCTTGACGTACTATTACGTCATGGCAGCTGTATCGTTCGCGCTCCATGCCGTAATAGTACGTCTCGGGAGTAACGGCCGTTTCGGCCGTCCTCCCGACACATACAGGAGCTGTGACGCTGCTGTCTTGTTCAGCAGCTGTCACAGCTCCTACAGCGGGGACCGATCGCTGTGTCCCCGCTGATTAACCCCTTAAAAGCCGCGTTCTATAGAGATCGCGGCTTTTTAGGGGTAAAGCTGCCATCGCCGGCCTGCTACGCGATAGCGGCCGGCGATGGTGACTATGGCAACCGGACACCAAACAATGGCGTCCGGCTATGCCATAGACGGAAGCCTAGTGGGTCCTGACAACGTCAGGACCCACTATGCTTGCTGTCAGTGAGTAGCTGACAGCTCTAATACACTGCACTACGCATGTAGTGCAGTGTATTAGAATAGCGATCAGAGCCTCCTGCCCTCATGTCCCCTAGTGGGACAAAGTAATAAAGTTAAAAAAAAGTTAAAAAAAGATGTGTAAAAATAAGAAAATAAAAGATTTAAAAGTAATAAAAGTCAAAATCCCCCTTTTTCCCTTATCAGTCCTTTATTATTAATAAAAATATATAAACAAACAAATAAACTATACATAATTGGTATCGCCGCGTCCGTAACGGCCTGAACTACAAAATTATTTTGTTATTTATCCCGCACGGTGAACGCCGTAAAAAAAAATATTAATAAACCGTACCACAATCACAATTGTTTGGTCACTTCACCTCCCAAAAAATGGAATAAAAAGAGATCAAAAAGTCGCATGTACCTAAAAATGGTACTGATTGAAACTACAGTTCGTTACGCAAAAAATAAGTCCTCGCACGGCTTTATTGATTGAAAAATAAAAACGTTCTGGCTCTTAGAATAAGGCAACACAAAAAGTGAATGATTGTTTACAAAACGTGTTTTATTGTGCAAACGCCATAAGACATAAAAAAAACCTATAAACATCTGGTATCGCCGTGATCGTATCGCCCCGCAGAATAAAGTTAATATATCATTTATAGCGCACGGTGAACGCTGTAAAAAAAAAAGTATACAAAAACAATAGTAGAATTGCTGTTTATTAGTCACCACGCCACCTAAAAATAGAATAAAAACTGATCAAAAAGCCGCATGCACCCCAAGAAAACTACAATGGATTCCTCAAGGGGTCTGGTTTCCAAATTGGGGTCACTTTTGGGGGGTTTCCAATGTTTTGGCACCACAAGACCTCTTCAAACCGGACATGGTGCCTAATAAAAAAGAGGGCTCAAAATCCGCTAGGTGCTCCTTTGCTTCGGAGGCCGGTGCTTCAGTCCATTACCGCCCGAGGGCCACATGTGGGATATTTCTAAAAACGGCAGAATCTGGGCAATAAGTATTAATTTGTGTTTCTCTGATAAATCCTTTTGTGTTATAAAAAAAATGGTATAAAAAGAGTACATTTCACCTCTACTTTGCTCTAAATTTCTGTGAAACACCTAAAGGGTTCATAAACTTTCTAAATGCTGTTGTGAATACTTTGAGGGGTCTAGTTTCTAAAATGGGGTGTTTGATAGGGGTTTCTAATATATGGGCCCCTCAAAGCAACTTCAGAAATGAACTGGAACCTAAAAAAATAAATAAATGAGGCAATACTTCGCTTCTTACATTATACTGATAATGAGCCGTGCCCACTCCGAGATGACCCCAGTTTTGACCGTTTGTATAAACGGAGACCCCTATTAGACCGTTCCAGTGCCCGGTTTTCCCAAGCATACACCCCCGAGAAGTGTTTTTCTATTGATGAGTCCCTGGTACATTTTAAAGGGAGGGTTCAATTCCGCCAGTACCTGCCAGGTAAGAGGGCAAGGTATGGCGTGAAGATGTATAAGCTGTGCGAGAGTGCATCAGGGTATACCTACAGGTTTAGGATATATGAAGGAAAGGCCACCCCCAAACCAGACTGCATCCTGGACTACAATAGGTACATGGGAGGGATGGACTTGTCAAATCAAGTCCTGAAGCCCTACAGCGCCATGCGGTGTGGTATAAGAAGCTGGCCGGGCACATCATACAGATGGCTTTGTACAATGCGTATGTGCTACGTCGATGTGCAGGCCAGAGGGGAACTTTCCTGGAATTTCAAGATCTAATCTTTAGGGACCAGGAAGGGGGGGCACCCAGTACTTCTGGAAGCGAGGCCACACGCATCGTACCAGGGCAACACTTTCCAGGAGAAGGTCCCCAAACCGGTGGAAAGGGAAAGAGTCAAAAGAGGTGCAGAGTCTGCTATAAGAGGGGGATAAGGAAGAACACAATATACCAATGTGACACGTGTCCCGAAAAACCAGGGCTCTGTATAAAAGATTGTTTTAAAATGTATCATACATCCCTTGATTTTTAATTTACCCTGATGCACTCCGCACAGCTTACCCCCCTCATCTTTCCCTTCTGAGCCCTGCCGTATGCCCAGGCAGCTGATAACAGCCACATGTAGGGTATTGCCGTACCCAGGAGAACCCACATTACAATTTAAGGGGTGTATATCTCCGGTGGCGCATGCTGGGCACAATATATTGGACACTGAAATGGCATATACATATATAAAATTGCAAATCTCACACTGCACCATCTGCTGCGCATTATCTTTTACACAGTACCTGTGGGGTCAAAATGCTCACTACACCTCTAGATGAATGTCTTAAGGGGTGTAGTTTTTAAAATGGGGTCACTTCTCGGGGGTTTCAACTGTACTGGTACCTCAGGGGCTTCTGCACACATGACTTAGCACCAGAAAAGCTCCAGTAGGCCAAATGGTGGTCCTTTCCTTCTGAGCCCTCCCATGGGCCCAAAGGGCAGTTTATCACCACAAGTGGGGTATTGCCGCACTAAGGACAAATTGGGCAACAAAATGGGTTATGTTGTTCCTTGTGAAAATAAGAAATTTTGATCAAAAATGACATCTTATTGGAAAAAATATCATTTTTTTCATTTCACAGCCCAATTCAAATAGGTGCTGTGAAAAAACTGTGCGGTCAAAATGATAACAAAAACCATAAATGAATTCCTTGAGGGGTGTAGTTTCCAAAATGGGGTCACTTCTGGTGGGTTTCCATTGCTTTGATACCTCTGGGGCTCTGCAAATGCAACATGGCACCCGAAAACCAATCCAGCAAAATCTGGACTCCAACAAACACATAGCGCTCCTTTCCGTCTGAGCCCTCCCATGGGCCCAAACGGCAGTTTATCACCACAAATGGGGTATTGCCGCACTAAGGACAAATTGGGCAACAAAATGGGGTATGTTGTTCCCTGTGAAAATAAGAAATTTTGATCAAAAATGACATCTTATTGGAAAAAATATCATTTTTTTCATTTCACAGCCCAATTCAAATAGGTGCTGTGAAAAAACTGTGCGGTCAAAATGATAACAAAAACCATAAATGAATTCCTTGAGGGGTGTAATTTCCAAAATGGGGTCACTTCTGGTGGGTTTCCATTGTTTTGATACCTCAACGCCTCTTCAAACCTGGCATGCTGCCTAAAATATATTCTAATAAAAAAGAGGCCTCAAAATGCACTAGGTGCTTCTTTGCTTCTAGGGCTTGTGTTTTAGTCCACGAGCGCAGTAGGGCCACATGTGGGACATTTCTAAAAACTGCAGAATCTGGACAATACATATTTAGTAGTGTTTCTCTGGTAAAACCTTCTCTGTTACTAAAAAAAAATTGAATAAAATTGAAATTCAGCAGAAAAAATGAAATTTGCAAATTTCATTTCCACTTTGCTTTAATTCCTGTGAAATGCCTGAAGGGTTAAAAAACTTTCTATATGCTGTTTTGAATACTTTGAGGGGTCTAGTTTTTAAAATGGGGTGTTTTATGGGGGTTTCTAATACATAGGCCCCTCAAATCCACTTCAGAACTGAACTGGCACCTTCAAAAAAAGGCTTTTGAAATTTTCTTAAGAATATGAGAAATTGCTGTTTATGTTCTAAGCCTTGTAACGTCCAAGAAAAATAAAATAATGTTCAAAAAACGATGCCAATCTAAAGTAGACATATGGGAAATGTGAACTAGTAACTATTTTGGGTGGTATAACCGTCTGTTTTTCAAGCAGATGCATTTAAATTCTGAAAAATGCTATTTTTTGTAAATTTTCTCTAAATTTTGCAATTTTTCACAAATAAAGACTGAATATATCGACCAAATTTTACCACGAACATGAAGCCCAAAGTGTCACGAGAAAACAATCTCAGAATCGCTTGGATAGGTTTAAGCATTCCGACGTTATTACCACATAAAGTGAAATATGTCAGATTTGAAAAATGGGCTCTGAGCCTTAAGGCCCAAACTAGGCTGCGTCCTTAAGGGGTTAAGCTACATCTCTGGGTGCACAATTGGGTGACCAATCGATGCAGCACTAGCAGTTAGAGCCAATGTTAAGGTCTTAAGAGATATGGGGCACAAGCCCCCCCCCCCCCACACCAAAAAAAAAAAAAGCTATGCCGCAGGATAGGATTAGGTAAAGCGGCTTAGGAGGCTGTATCAAACATGATAGGATTATATACAGCAGCTCAACATACAGTATCACACACAAGAGACTTAGATACAGCGGCTCAGGAGACAGTATCACACATGATAGGATTACATACAGCGGCTCAGCAGACAGTATTACATGAGAGGCTTAGATACAGTGGCTCAGTATATAGTATCACATGAGAGGCTTAGATAAAGCGGCTCAGCAGATGTTATCCCACGAGAGTCTTAGATACAGTGGCTCAGTAGACAGCATTCCATGAGAGGCTTAGATACAGTGGCTCAGCAGACAGCATTCAATGGGAGGCTTAGATACAGTGGCTCATTAAACAGCATTACACGAGAGGCTTAGATACAGCAGCTGGGTAGACAGTATCCATATCCTCCTCGCTCCTGTAGGGCCCTCTTCAGCTCCGGCGCAGTGCTGGGGTCTGACACTGTACAGCTTTAGGACGTTATGTATACAACTTACTGGGATTTAACATCGTCAGGACCCAGCACAGTGCCTGGAGCCGAAGAGGACCCAAATTAGGAGCGAGGACAGTAATTATATGGAGGAGTTACTGTAGTAACTGCGTGTATACCAAAGAATGCCTGCCGTCAAGAAAGGCCCTGTTTTCCAACTATAAATTGATAAAAATAACAACATTTTATTATGCTATTGTAGCAAAAGACAGACTACACTAAAATTAAAAGTTCAAGTCCATAGCTGACAATGATCAGCACAGTGCACTAAGTAGCAACTCTGTTGTATAGGGATAAGAGTGTTAGCGGCTGCAGAACGCCACACTCAAGTTCACAGACAATAGTCAAAAGTCAGCAGGAACAAGTAGTTAAAATATCAAAGAGCCCCCCCCCCGACATGTTTCGCTACAGATGTAGCGTCTTCAGGGGTATCGGGGCTAATGACGGCGCGCCGCGGATTTGCGATACTTAAATACACTGTAGATTGAGAACACATCTCCATTTATTAAGGCTCAGGCCAATGGGACGCAAGATAAAGGGCCGTGCCTCCACCGCAGTAATGGACGGGTAATACCGCGAATGGCAAGCCAGGAGGGAGCCACCAATGAGATGTCGCGCATGCACGCGTGCGCAGTAAGCGATACGGCAAAATCACAGACTGAATAGTACAGTCAGTGAAAGAGAGATCTCCGCGCATGCGCGAATGATCAGGCACAGGACATAGTAGAGCCGACCGCGATTAAAGGATTCACACTGAATAACAGTGTCCTTCACATCAGAAACCGCAATATAGGAGGCCCGCACTTGAGGAACATATGTAGCAAGTAGTATTATAAACGGCAAAAAATGCCAGTAAGTCAACTAGGTAGAGGGAGGGGACAGTAACCCCTCTCTGCAATTCCAAGCATCACCAGTGGGGGCAATGACAGGAACGACCACAGTAGGAAAGATGCGGTCGCAAATATCAAGAAAAGCAACAGCCGTCATAAAATATAGTCTGAATAGAGGACAAAATAAGTAAGATATTAAACTTTAAATAATAAGGAGAAGGTGAAGGGCCAGCCAAGTGGGGGTCAGACAAGTCAGAACAAAGATGCTAATAAATAGTTTTAATTATTTTAATAAAAAAGGAATAAATAAGAAATCACTGAAATGCCGCAAAAGTGAACCCCTCATTAAGGCCACCCGGACTGAGAGATCCCAGACGATGGTATCCAATGTGCCTCCTCCTTGCAAAGGATCTGCCAGACACAGCTTCTGTGTCGATGCCCGTGGGTAATCAGTCTGCACCCGCTCCTATGTCTGTGAGACTGACTTCATCTTCCACCACTCAGGATGGCAGGCTTAGGAGTGGGAGAGCCTATCACAGCCTGGCCAGACGGAGCTAGCTCCCGCCCACTGTCTATTTATACCTGCCTTTCCTGTTCCTCCTTTGCCTGTGATTCTGCTCTGCTTGTTTACTGGCTCTGCTGCTGCTGCTTGAACTACTGATCCTCTGCTTGTTATTGCCCTTGGCTTACTGACCACTCTCCTGCTCAGCGTTTTGTACCTCGTGCACTCCTGGTTTGACTCGGCTCGTTCACTACTCTCGTTGCTCACGGTGTCTCCGTGGGCAGCTGCCCCGTTTCCCTAGCTTCTGTGTACCCTTGTCTGTTTGTCTGTCGTGCACTTACTGAGCGTAGGAACCGTCGCCCAGTTGTACCCCGTCGCCTAGGATGGGTCGTTGCAAGTAGGCAGGGACTGAGTGGCGGGTAGATTAGGGCTCACCTGTCTGTCTCCCTACCCCGTCATTACACACCTGCAATAGCTTACGATCCAAATTGCCTGCTCTAGGGCCAAGCTTAATCTGAGCAATACCCAAGAATTGTAATGAGCGAATATCCCCGTCGTGTGTAAAACGGATGTGTCTGGACAATGGTGTATCATCCTTGAGATTAATGGTGCTGAGATGTTTTGAAATTCTCCTCCTTAGCTCCTGTATCGTTTTACCCACATATAGCTTAGGGCACGGGCACTTTGCCACATAGATAACGCCTTTGCTCCGGCAGTTGATGAATTGTCTAACTTGATAGGACCTACCATCAAGTGGGTTGGTAAATTGCTTGATGGTGGGCATAAGGTAGCAAAAAGAGCAGCGGCCACATGGATGAGAACCAATAGTCGATGATTTCAACCAACTCTTTGGTGCAGCAATAGGTCTAAAGTGATGGCTATGCACCAAATAGTCACGTAAATTACGACCTCTACGGTAGGTGGTAGGGACCGCATCCAGAAGATCAGGGTCGGCCAAGAGAATTGGCCAATGTCTATGCAGAATCTCACGAACCTGTTGAGAACCAGTATCAAAGTTACCAATGCATCGAATATTGGTTGATCTCACAGGCTTAATGTAATGATGGGGGTAGGGAAACAGACAAGTGAGCCCTAATCTACCCACCACTCAGTCCCTGCCTACTTGCAACGACCCGCCCTAGGCGATGGGGTACAACTGGGCGACGGTCCCTACGCTCAATAAGTGCATGACAGAAAAACAGACATGGGTACACAGACGCTAAGGGAAAAGGGGCAGTTGCCCACGGCAACACCGTGAGCAACAAGAGTAGTAAACGAGCCGAGTCAAACCAGGAGAGTACGAGGTGCCAAACGCAGAGCAGGAGAGTAGTGAACAAGCCGAGTCAAACCAGGAGTGTACGAGGTACCAAACGCAGAGCAGGAGAGTAGTCAGTAAGCCAGGGTCAATATGAAGCAGGGACAAATAGTTCAGAAGCTGCAGCAGGGCCAGGAAACCAAACGAGAAGAATCACAAGCAGGGAGGAACAGGAAAGGCAGGTATAAATAGACAGAGGGTGGGAGCTAGCTCCGTCTGAACACAATTAATATAGAGATTGCCAAAGATTGTGTGCTATTTTTGATCCGATAGGTTCATCCATAATACGCTGCTATTGATTTTGCATTTTTATTGTATTAACCATATTGTATTTATGTTAACACTTTTTATTCTGAACAAACCTTTTGATGCGGGTTTCTGTACATCAGTATTATGTAATCTATTTATTTGACCTTTGACCCGCCCTCATTGGCGGTTCTTTTTTTCTTTTTTAGCAATTATGTCTCATTTCTTTTTGTATTTAAACGTGTGCACATCGCACAATTTGTATTGGCCTGATGAAGACGCCGGTTCGGTGTCGAAACGCGTAGCCTCCTTCATTAAAACACTAATCATCATTCTTGCCTCGACATCGTTCATTAGCAGCGCCGTTGGTCCCCTTTTTTCCCTTATTATTGATCCATATTGACAGCAAAACTCGTTTTGCTTGTGCACGGACCTGGCAGCAGCTATCTGGCTTGTGAGATACTTAACGGTATCCACTAACAAAGGTGAGCAATTTCCTTACATTAGATTGCTCTTTGTACTCCCTTGCTTTATTGCACTATGTGGCGCCGTGTATCTCTTTTTCTTCTCCCTTAGTACATTGTGCTGAGCGATTGACACACCCGGTCCGTGGGTGTATTCGTCTCGGGTCCTTCAAGGATTTCTACTTTGGACACAGCTTTTGCCGTGTAGAGCCTTGGACACAGGCTGCCTATTCTCATCATCTCATTCTATAACCCTCCCTACTGTCGCAAGACTTGACTATAGAACTGTCATAAGATTTATTTAAGATTCTTCTTTGCGACTCAGATTACTGCTGTTGATTCTATCTTTTTCGCTCGGTCATGTTGGAATCTATTACGACGAGGGTTAAAACCCTGGAGTCTCTAATAACACAAATGACAAGTGTGAACTCGGGTTTTGTTGATACAACATTATCGGATGTACCAATAGACCTTGAACAAACCAAAGTTATGACTGAACTTTTTTTATGTTTGGAGGACATGCTTAAAGAAGAAGCGTTTCATAGTATAGACTGTTATTTTTTGAATCGATATGTATTAGAGAAGATTGCTCCTAGAGGTCTGAGACTGTTCTTTAATTCACCTTATCCTGCTGATCAGGATTTTAGCGATAATTGGTTCAAATACATTGAACATTGCAGCATGGGTTTTATTGACCGCTTGATATATAAAAGGTCTGAACTATGCCTTACATTTGCTTCTACCATAGAGGATCTTATTAGCCAGTTTGATCCTTTTTGTCTACATCCTGATTTTAAAAAATTAGAATACTCCATCTTGGATCGACTGCAAACTTTTGAAAAAAATTTAATTGCCAAAAAAATGCGTAAATTTGAAAGGGATAAGAAAGATTATTTAAATAATAAACTTGGTGATTGGACCTGCACGCGTCCTACTACTACTAAACTATTCCCTCCTATTAACACTCCCAAAACACTTAACAAAACATTAGGTGTACCTTTACTCACTAAAGGACCATGGCCTAAAAGTGGTTACCGCACTAATGGTGCCACCGCATCATCTAGATTAGATCACAAACAAGGCGCCAGGGATTTTTCATCCCCTAGACGACCCATTTTTGATCAATCAGCTACAACGAATGTTGCCCTCCCCTGTACCATTCCCTCTCTGTCTTGTCCAGTTAACGTTATTTCTCACTCCTCATCTAGTGCCAGTTCAACTCTCCCACATATTCAACCGACGTCCAGTTTTTTGCCCTTAGGCTCAATTCCGCAGCATGCATTTAGGTCCCATGATTTAGATGCACATTTGAAATTATTAAATCTTATTCCAGATACACCTCCTGGTTTCCTATCTGACACTTCATTAATTAATGATTCCGTAGATTTCACCATATGTTCCACCGGTCTCTCCTCTCCCAATTTACCCATCATTCACCCCATTCCTTTGGTCTCACAGGCCTTTTCCGATGATCCTATCCTTTTCCCTGACTCTACCATTCACACTCCCTCTTTTTTAGGTCTGTCTGCCCACCTCACCATGCCCCCTATCAGTCCAAATCCCCTATCCCAAGATGTCCACCCGTTATCACACTACCCAAAGACTCAGGACATCAGCACCTATTTTCAAAAAATTCCAAAATCCTCATCAAAAAGAAAATTAGAAGTAGATTCAGAGGTTGTAGAGGGGGCAGAAGTCTACATAAGGACCCTTCCCCTTTCACCAAAGAAAAAATACAGACTGACTCAGTAAAAATTTTTAATTTATCTAAACATATTTTTAATGATAATGAATTTAGTTTACTTTCCAAAGGACTATCCTTCTGCCCCACATCTTCCCCTGATGATTTCGACCTATTTATGGATCTTAATAAATTTTTGCGCAAGTTGACCCTTCAACGTCATTTTGCAATATCTCCCTCTGTGCCTCTTGCGGCTACTTTTCCATTAGATATTACCATGCCTGTAAGAACCAATGTACAACCTAAGTCTGGATTCTATCCCCTCCACCATCGGGGTCCGGCAATAGAAGTATTTTCAAATCTAATTAGTAATGACTTTAAGACTATAGAACATTTTTCTAATACTCCGGATAATTTGTCTAAATCTCAGCGTATTTCCCTGAGAAATTTACAAAAAATGTCTGATATAGTTATACGCTCTGCGGATAAAGGAGGTGGTATCGTTGTACAAGACAGAGGAGATTATGTTGATGAAGCCTTGAGATTGTTATCAGACACATTATTTTATGAAAAACTTACTTTTAATCCCATTCCGAAGTATGAACATGAATATAAAATACTCATTGAGTCAGCCTTTAATGACGATTTATTAAGCAAAAAAGAGAGGAGTTTTCTCACTGTGCCTTTTCCTGCTACTCCCTTCATGTATCATCTCCCAAAGATACACAAGTCCTTGATAAACCCTCCAGGTAGACCTATTATCTCTGGAATAGGATCCCTTACTAATAACTTGTCCCATTTTATTGATATCCACCTACAACCTTTTGTTTTAAAATTACCTTCTTTCCTCAAGGACTCCACCCAATTGATTAGGGAGCTATTCGAATTACAATCTAACTGTGACATATCTGATTTGAGTTTTCTAACTGCTGATGTGTCTTCTCTATATACCAATATTCCACACAATCTTGGTATGGAAGCCATCTCCTCATGTCTTGTATCGGACCTTAGGTTCTCTAATAAACAGCTTAATTTTATTATTGAATGCATAGATTTTATTTTAACACACAATGTTTTTACATTTGATAATTGTTTTTATAGACAGCTAAAGGGGTGTGCAATGGGGTCGCGTTTCACACCCTCCTACGCAAACCTGTACATGGGCTGCTTTGAGGAATCCCATATATTGAATGCACATAATTTTACCAACAATATCGTCTTTTATAAGCGTTATATTGACGATTTATTCTTTATTTGGAAAGGCGACATGGCCTCTGCTATTGCTTTTATGGATCTTTTAAATATTAATAATTTTGGTCTAAATTTTACGCACACCTTTTCGGGTACCACTATAGACTTCTTAGATCTTACTATTACAAATAATGGCAGTCATTTTTCTACCAATACCCACTTTAAAAGTGTGGACGTAAACAGTTATCTGGATTTCAGTAGTGCACATTATACTCCCTGGCTTAAAAATGTCCCTTTCGGCCAATATCGCAGAATAAGAAAGAATTGCTCTGACGATCGTAGTTTTAATATAGAGTGCGATATCCTAAATAAAAGGTTCATAGAAAAAGGTTTTCCTAGAACTCTGATTAAGGGGGCAGAATCAAGAGCTAGAGGCATGACACAACTAGAATGTATCCAAGCAATAGTACCAAGTGTTACCGACAGTAAGAAAGTCAAACCAACTGAATATAATTTGAATTTTATTACGTCCTTTAATAAAGGTAGCAAACACATTAGATCTATCCTTCTGAAACATTGGCACATCTTGACTAGTGATCCTTTCCTTAAACCCTTGCTCCCAGCTAAACCTCTAATTACTTTCCGAAGATCAAAAACCCTGAGAAACATTTTAGCACCTAGTAAATTACCTGTCATAAAAAAGGAAATTGTAGACCCTCTGTCAATTATTAAGGGGTCCTATTCTTGTGGGCATAAGAGATGCCTTTGTTGCGCTAATATCTCTGACAAAGTAGTTGAATTCTCCTCATTTAAAACTAGGGCCCTTTTTCCTATTAAAAACCATTTGGACTGTGGGAGCACGTATGTAGTTTATTTGCTGCACTGTACCTGTGGTTTACAATATGTAGGTCGGACTACCCAAACGCTTAGGAATCGGGTTAATAAACATCGTTCTAATGTTAGACAGGGTTTCCTTAAGCACAGTGTGTCCCGCCACTGTGCATTTAAACATAAGTGCAATTTCGAAAATATCGTTATAACGCCAATAGAACAAATCCCATTAGATGTGCCAAATAGGTTTAATAGGCTAAAACAGAGAGAAAATTTCTGGATCTTCAAACTTGAGACTTTACACCCTAGTGGTTTAAATGATCTCACTGAAACGTCCCTAGAATAAATCTGATATATATGTATATGATTTTTGGCATACTAGTTCTAACTGTACCTTGCTTACTATAATTGATTAATGTTACATTTGTCCTATGTTCTTGTTATTAATGTGTATATGATATTATATATGCCCTTTGAATATACGATTCTCTCTTATTGTTTTTCTTATTGTAGTCACAGCATCTTGTATAGAGTATTTTCATTTAAACAACCGATTATCATTGCATCATGTTTTATTGCATTCCCATTTTTATTGCATTCCCATATTGGATATATTATCGCATTTTTAACCAGTCCGTTTTACTTACATTTTGTATTTCTCTCCATTGCATTGGTTTGCCGTTATTCTTATAGTTCCTGCGTTTTCTTTTCTTTTGCGGCTTTTTGCCCCTGTTGATCGTGTGAGTACTTTGCGTTCCAAAGCGGTCCATTTAGTATCCTGCGTTTCATTGCCCATGTGACCATGTGAGCATCTTGTTGCGTTCCAAATGCGGTCCATTTAGTACATTGTCCCCTTTCGGCCACCGTACTCTTAGCGTTACCTAGGATTTCAGGGACGCTTTGAATAGTTCTTTTTACATTACGGTAATTCTTCTCTTCAACACAATCTATAGAATGTTGTTTGCCTCTTTATACTAATACTAAGACTAATACGTAATTTGAACACAATTAATATAGAGATTGCCAAAGATTGTGTGCTATTTTTGATCCGATAGGTTCATCCATAATACGCTGCTATTGATTTTGCATTTTTATTGTATTAACCATATTGTATTTATGTTAACACTTTTTATTCTGAACAAACCTTTTGATGCGGGTTTCTGTACATCAGTATTATGTAATCTATTTATTTGACCTTTGACCCGCCCTCATTGGCGGTTCTTTTTTTCTTTTTTAGCAATTATGTCTCATTTCTTTTTGTATTTAAACGTGTGCACATCGCACAATTTGTATTGGCCTGATGAAGACGCCGGTTCGGTGTCGAAACGCGTAGCCTCCTTCATTAAAACACTAATCATCATTCTTGCCTCGACATCGTTCATTAGCAGCGCCGTTGGTCCCCTTTTTTCCCTTATTATTGATCCATATTGACAGCAAAACTCGTTTTGCTTGTGCACGGACCTGGCAGCAGCTATCTGGCTTGTGAGATACTTAACGGTATCCACTAACAAAGGTGAGCAATTTCCTTACATTAGATTGCTCTTTGTACTCCCTTGCTTTATTGCACTATGTGGCGCCGTGTATCTCTTTTTCTTCTCCCTTAGTAAGAGTAGTAAACGAGCCGAGTCAAACCAGGAGAGTACGAGGTGCCAAACGCAGAGCAGGAGAGTAGTGAACAAGCCGAGTCAAACCAGGAGTGTACGAGGTACCAAACGCAGAGCAGGAGAATAGTCAGTAAGCCAGGGTCAATATGAAGCAGGGACAAATAGTTCAGAAGCTGCAGCAGGGCCAGGAAACCAAACGAGAAGAATCACAAGCAGGGAGGAACAGGAAAGGCAGGTATAAATAGACAGAGGGTGGGAGCTAGCTCCGTCTGGCCAGGCTGTGATAGGCTCTCCCACTCCTAAGCCTGCCATCCTGAGTGGTGGAAGATGGAGTCAGTCTCACAGACATAGAAGCAGGTGCAGACTGATTACCTATGGGCGTAGATACAGAAGCTGTGCCTGGCAGATCCTTGACAGTACCCCCCCTTTTATGAGGGGCCATTCTAAGTGGACCTGGTTTATTGGGGAAACGAAGGTGGAACCTCCTGACCAATATCCCAGCGTGAACATCCCGGGCGGGTACCCAAGTCCTCTCCTCAGGCCCGTATCCTCTCCAATGGACCAGGTACTGGAGGGTGCCTTGGACCATCCTGCTGTCCACAATCTTGGCCACCTCGAATTCTACCCCCTCAGGGGTGAGAACAGGGACCGGACGTTTCCTCGAGGGAGCCAAGGACTGGGAGCAGCGTTTAAGGAGGGAAGCATGAAACACGTCGTGTACTCGAAAAGATGGGGGCAACTCCAGTTGGAAGGAGACAGGATTGAGGACTTCAATGACCTTGTACGGCCCTATAAACCGGGGAGCAAACTTCTTGGACGGGACTTTAAGGCGCAAATTTTTTGACGATAGCCACACCAGATCCCCGACCATAAACAAGGGGTTAGCAGAACGTCTTCTATCTGCCTGAGTTTTTTGTATGCTCTGGGACGCCTCTAGGTTCTTCTGAACCTGGGCCCAGACTGTGCACAGTTCCCGATGAACGACCTCTACCTCGGGATTGTTGGAACTACCAGGTGAAACGGAGGAGAACCTTGGATTAAACCCAAAAATACAGAAAAAGGGGGAGACCCCTGACGAGTTACTGACCCAGTTATTAAGGGAAAATTCGGCGAGGGGAATGAATGAGACCCAATCATATTGACAGTCAGAGATAAAACACCTTAAATATTTTTCTAGAGACTGATTAGTCCTCTCAGTTTGGCCATTAGTTTCAGGATGGAAGGCAGAGGAGAAGGACAGATCAATCTCCAACTTTTTACAGAAGGCTCTCCAAAACAATGAAACAAATTGTACCCCTCTGTCAGAAACAATATTGACAGGGACCCCATGGAGACGCAGGATGTGTTTGACAAACAAGGTAGCTAACGTCTTCACATTGGGTAGTTTCTTGAGGGGCACAAAGTGGCACATCTTACTGAAGTGGTCTACTACAACCCACACCACCGACTTGCCTTGAGATGGAGGCAAATCGGTGATAAAATCCATGGAGATATGGGTCCAAGGTCTCTGGGGAATGGGCAAAGAACGTAGTAAGCCCGCTGGTCGGGACCTGGGAGTCTTGGACCTAGCACAAACTTCACAAGCGGCGACCTAGGCCTTAACGTCTTTAGGAAACCCAGGCCACCAATAGTTTCTGGCAATGAGGTGCTTGGTACCCAGGATGCCTGGATGACCAGATAGTGCGGAGTCATGATTCTCCCTGAGTACCCTTAGCCGGAATTGCAGGGGAGCAAACAGTTTGTTCTCAGGAAGGTTCCCGGGAGCTGAACCTTGATCAGCCGCAATGTCAGAGACTAAATCAGAATCAATAGAGGAAATGATTATAATTGGAGGCAAAATACAAGCAGGATCTTCCTCCGAAGGAGGGCTGGCCATGAAGCTACGCGACAGTGCATCAGCCTTAATATTTTTAGACCCAGCCCTATAGGTAACCAAAAAGTTGAATCTGGTAAAAAATAACGCCCATCGAGCTTGTCTCGGGTTTAGCCTCCGGTCAGATTCTAGGAAAACCAGATTCTTGTGGTCGGTAAGGACCGTTACCTGGTGCCTAGCCCCCTCCAGGCAGTGGCGCCACTCTTCAAATGCCCATTTAATGGCTAAGAGTTCGCGGTTGCCAATATCATAGTTACTCTCAGCGGGCGAAAACTTCCTGGAGAAGTAGGCACAGGGGCGGAGATGGGTGAGGGACCTGGTACCCTGGGACAAGACAGCACCCACTCCCACCTCGGACGCGTCAACCTCCACGATAAACGGCTCCATTTGGTTGGGCTGAACCAGCACCGGGGCCGACATAAAGCACTTCTTAAGGACCTAAAAAGCCTGGACAGCCTCAGGAGGCCAGTGGAGGAGATCAGCACCTTTGCGAGTGAGATCCGTAAGAGGCATAGCGATGACCGAGAAGTTAGCAATAAATCTCGTGTAATAATTAGCGAACCCCAGGAAGCACTGTAACGCCTTCAGGGAGGCAGGTTGGACCCATTCCGCCACAGCCTGGACCTTGGCGGGGTCCATGCGGAATTCATGAGGAGTGAGGATTTGACCCAAAAATGGTATCTCCTGCACCCCAAACACACATTTTTCGGACTTCGCAAACAGTTTGTTTTCCCGAAGGACCTGGAGCACCTTCCTGACATGCTCAATGTGGGAGGACCAGTCCTTGGAAAACACGAGTATGTCATCAAGGTACACTACAAGAAATACCCCCAGGTAGTCTCTTAAAATCTCATTTATGAAATTCTGGAAGACCGCGGGAGCATTAGACAACTCAAAGGGCATGACGAGGTATTCGAAATGACCTTCGGGCGTGTTAAACGCAGTCTTCCACTCATCCCCCTCTTTGATGCGGATAAGGTTATAAGCCCCCTGTAGATCAAACTTAGAGAACCATTGGGCCCCCTGAACCTGATTAAAGAGCTCAGGAATCAAAGGAAGGGGATACTGGTTCCTCACAGTGACCTTATTCAAGTTTCGGTAGTCAATGCATGGCCTAAGACCACCATCCTTCTTCCCTACGAAGAAGAAGCCAGCACCTACCGGAGAAGTAGAGGGGTGAATGTAACACTTGGTCAGGCATTCCTGGATATACTCTCTCATGGCTTCACGTTCGGGACAAGAGAGATTAAATATCCTACCCTTAGGGAGCTTAGCTCCTGGTACCAAATCGATTGCGCAATCTTATTATCTATGAGGAGGTAACACTTCGGAGGCCTCCTTAGAGAAAACATCAGCGAAGTCCTGAACAAACTCAGGTAGCATGTTCACCTCCTCAGGGGGAGAAATAGAATTAACAGAAAAACATGACGTCAAGCATTCATTACCCCATTTGGTAAGATCCCCAGTATTCCAGTCAAACGTGGGATTATGCAACTGCAACCAGGGAAGGCCTAAATCCAAATTCGACGATAATCCCTGCATTAACAGTACAGAGCACTGCTCCAAATGCATGGAGCCAACAAGGAGTTCAAAAACAGGGGTATGCTGTGTAAAATAACCATTAGCAAGAGGAGTGGAGTCGATACCCACTACCGGGACAGGTTTAGGCAAATCAATCAAAGGCATAGCTAGAGACATAGCAAATTCCACAGACATGATATTAGTAGAAGACCCTGAATCCACGAAGGCACTGCCGGTAGCAGACCTACCACCAAAAGAGACCTGAAAGGGAAGCAAGATTTTATTACGTTTCATATTTACGGGAAATACCTGTGCGCCCAAGTGACCTCCCCGATGATCACTTAGGTGCGGAAGTTTTCCGGCTGCTTATTCTTACGCCTAGGACAGGTGTTCACTTGATGCTTGTCATCCCCACAATAGAAGACAAACAGACAAGGGTACACAGAACCTAAGGGAAACGGGGCAGTTGCCCACGGCAACACCATGAGCAACAAGAGTAGTAAACGAGCCGAGTCAAACCAGGAGAGTACGAGGTGCCAAACGCAGAGCAGGAGAGTAGTGAACAAGCCGAGTCAAACCAGGAGTGTACGAGGTACCAAACGCAGAGCAGGAGAGTAGTCAGTAAGCCAGGGTCAATATGAAGCAGGGACAAATAGTTCAGAAGCTGCAGCAGGGCCAGGAAACCAAACGAGAAGAATCACAAGCAAGGAGGAACAGGAAAGGCAGGTATAAATAGACAGAGGGCGGGAGCTAGCTCCGTCTGGCCAGGCTGTGATAGGCTCTCCCACTCCTAAGCCTGCCATCCTGAGTGGTGGAAGATGGAGTCAGTCTCACAGACATAGAAGCAGGTGCAGACTGATTACCTACGGGCATAGATACAGAAGCTGAGCCTGGCAGATCCTTGACACTTAATAGTAGTTGTGGGTTGTTGAGCGCCCTGGGGTAGCCGTTCAAATAGCAGTTCCTTTCTATCTGTGGCCCTTGCCCTGGCATATGCCCTGTGTAGCCACTTTCTAGGGTAACCACGTGCCGAGAATTTCCCCTTTCGTCACCTCTTTGCCATCATTTCTGAGAGATACCAAGGACACCAGCAACAGGATCCAGGAGATTCACGTAACTCCCTCCACACTTATTGCCAGTATTGATGTGGAGTCTCTTTACACCAATATCCAGCATAAATTTGGCCTCACTGCTGTTGCACATTTTTTAAGCACAAAGGGCACTCAATTTCATGCACATAACAAATTTTTACTGTCTTTACTTCAATTCCTTTTGACACATATTTATTTCCTATTTTACCAAAAATTCTATCAAGAGATAAAAGGAACGTAATGGGTACCGTTTGTGCACCTACATATGCAAATTTATTTTTGGGATGGTGGGAAGACACCATAGTTTTTACTGACAAGCTAGCCTCTTGCCTCTTACACCTGTCATATACTTTTCTGGGGGAGATATATTGACGATATTCTCCTCCTATGGGATGGTGATTTAACTTTATTTCACGATTTCATGGCCACGCTTAATGACAATCAGGTGGGCATGAAGTTCACTCACGTTATACATGAAAAAGAGATCACTTTTCTGGATCTTAAAATCTCCCTGGATCCTGCTGGTGGTGTTCATACTGATATCTCACGTAAACCAACATCAACTAATAGTCTATTACTTTGGGAAAGTTACCATCCTCCCGCTCTAAAGAAGGGTATCCCTATAGGGCAATACCTTCGAGCTAAAAGGAACTGCTCCGATGAGCGGTCCTTCCAAATCGAGTGTGATGGACTTTTCTCCAAATTCTTGGCACGTGGTTACCCTAGAAAGTGGCTACACATGGCATATGCCAGGGCAAGGGCCACAGATAGAAAGGAACTGCTATTTGAACGGCTACCCCAGGGCGCTCAACAACCCACACCTACTATTAAGCCTGTGAGATCGACCAATATTCGATGCATTGGTACCTTTGATACTGGTTCTCAATAGGTTTGTGAGATACTGCATAGACATTGGCCAATTCTCTTGGCCGACCCTGATCTTCAGGATGCGGTCCTTACCACCCCCAGCATAACCTACCGTGGAGGTCGTAATTTACGTGACTATTTGGTGCATAGCCATCACTTTAGACCTATTGCTGCACCAAAGAGTTGGTTGAAATCATCGACTATTGGTTCTCATCCATGTGGCCGCTGCTCTTTTTGCTACCTTATGCCCACCGTCAAGCAATTTACCAACCCACTTGATGGTAGGTCCTATCAAGTTAGACAATTCATCAACTGCCAGAGCAAAGGCGTTATCTATGTGGCAAAGTGCCTGTGCCCTAAGCTATATGTGGGTAAAACGATACAGGAGCTAAGGAGGAGAATTTCGAAACATCTCAGCACCATTAATCACAAGGATGATACACCATTGTCCAGACACATCCGTTTTACACACGACGGGGATATTCGCTCATTACAATTCTGGGGTATTGCTCAGATTAAGCTTGGCCCTAGAGCAGGCAATTTGGATCTTAAGCTATTGCAGGAGGAGGCACGTTGGATCCATCGTCTGGGATCTCTCAGTCCGGGTGGCCTTAATGAGGGGTTCACTTTTGCGGCTTTCTGTGATTTCTTATTTATTCCTTTTTTATTAAAATAATTAAAACTATTTATTAGCATCTTTGTTCTGACTTGTCTGACCCCCACTTGGCTGGCCAGCTTGCATTTATGTGCCCTTCACCTTTGGGCACATTATCTCATAAGATGTTTTTGATATTGAAATCAGTAACAAGTTTGATCTATTCACCTTGCCATTCTTTAATCCTTATTATTTACAGTTTAATATCTTACTTATTTTGTCCTCTATTCAGACTATATTTTATGACGGCTGTTGCTTTTCTTGATATTTGCGACCGCATCTTTCCTACTGTGGTCGTTCCTGTCATTGCCCCCACTGGTGATGCTTGGAATTGCAGAGAGGGGTTGCTGTCCCCTCCCTCTACCTAGTTGACTTACTGGCATTTTTTGCCGTTTATAATACTACTTGCTACATATGTTCCTCAAGTGCGGGCCTCCTATATTGCGGTTTCTGATGTGAAGGACACTGTTATTCAGTGTGAATCCTTTAATCGCGGTCTGCTCTACTATGTCCTGTGCCTGATCATTCTCGCATGCGCGGAGATCTCTCTTTCACTGACTGTACTATTCAGTCTGTGATTTTGCCGTATCACTTACTGCGCACGCGTGCATGCGCGACCTCTCATTGGTGGCTCCCTCCTGGCTTGCCATTCGCGGTATTACCCGTCCATTACTGCGGTGGAGGCACGGCCCTTTATCTTGCGTCCCATTGGCCTGAGCCATAATAAATGGACATGTGTTATCAATCCACAGTGTATTTCACTATCGCAAATCCGCGGCGCCGATACCCCTGAAGACGCTACATCTGTAGCGAAACATGTCGGGGGGGCTCTTTGAAATTTTAACTACTTGTTCCTGCTGACTTTTGACTATTGTCTGTTAACTTGAGTGTGGCGTTCTGCAACCGCTAACACTCTATATCCCTATACAACAGAGTTGCTACTTAGTGCACTTTGCTGATCATTGTCAGCTATGGACCTGAACTTTTAATTTTAGTGTAGTCTGTCTTTTGCTAAAATAGCATAATAAAATTTTGTTATTTTTATCAATTTATAGTTGGAAAACAGGGCCTTTCTTGCTGGCAGGCATTCTTTTGTATACATTCTTAGTGTGCCCACCAACTATTGTGGTCCTCTCAGTGTTTGTTACTGTAGTAACTGCGGCACATGTAGTTTCACCTATTGGAAACTATATAGTACAGTAACTGTTGACAGATATCATGCAGGGGGTCATGGGCAGCTGATTTTGCTGTGAATATGTTGTTAATCCACAACAAAGCCTTGCCAAAATCTCAATGTGTCACAGATGCACAAACTTTGCCTCAGATTTGTTGCAATAGCAATTCAAAGGGTGAAATCAGCTGTGAAACTCTGCAGCAATTCTGAAATATAAAAGGCATGTTGCGGATTTAAAAATCTGCAGCCTGCCCTGATTTCCACGGTATACTTGGAGTTTTGAACATATAAACATGGCCGTAGACCATGTTCACATGGCACGTATTTGCGATAGGAAAAATATGTCTTGGATTTTTCTTAGAAAATTTGTGGCAGAAATATGCATTTTAAACTAGGATTTCTGCTGCGGATTAACCTTGTAATTAACTTTGTAAGTCAATGAAGCTAAGGCCCTGTTCACATTACATTTGCTTTCCGTTTTGGTCTTTCCATTCCTCTGTTCCATCAGAGGATCAGATGAACGGAAAGACAAACGGAAAGTATCGTTTCCGTTTGCATTACTATTATTTTCAATGGTATTTTTTTGGTTTCAGTTGGTTTTAGAATTTGTCCGTTACGCCAGGTTTCCATTTTTTGGGCAGAAAGAATAGCGCAGCACACTACGCTATTGTTTCCTTCAAAAAACGAAAATGGAGGTAAACTGAAACCCAAAAAATACCATTGAAATCAATGGTAATACAAACGAAAACGATACTTTACGTTTGTCTTTCCATTCATGTTTCTCTGACGGAACCGATGAACGGAAAGACCAAATGGAAGGCAAACGTTTTGTGAACAGGCCCTAAACTGCGGTTTTTCAGCTTTTGTTCTGAGCCTGTGAATAAGGTAAAAAAAAAAATACTGCATTGCTTGTGGAATGTTGGCAAATTCTCTTTGTATTCAGCTGAAAAATCCACACCTAAATCCAGAAAGAATCCCCAGCGTGCAAGGGTATGTGCACACGTGAACTGTCTTTTACGTCTGAAAAGACAGACTGTTTCCAGGAGAAAAAAGCTGCGTCGTTTCAGACGTAAAAGCTCCTCCTCGCATTTTGCGAGGCGTCTTTGACGCTCGTAAATCTTGAGCTGCTCTTCATTGACTTCAATGAAGAACGGCTCAAATTACGTTGCAAAGAAGTGTCCTGCACTTCTTTGCCGAGGCAGTCATTTTATGCGTCGTCGTTTGACAGCTGTCAAACGACGACGCATAAATGACAGGTCGTCTGCACAGTACGTCGGCAAACCCATTCAAATGAATGGGCAGATGTTTGCCGACGTATTGTAGCCCTATTTTCAGACGTAAAACGAGGCATAATGCGCCTCGTTTACGTCTGAAAATAGGTCGTGTGAACCCAGCCTTAATATGGCCCTTGGATATGTTTACATACATTTTTGTCATGTCAGGAAATAAATGATGAGCAAAGATACTGCATTTTCGTAGCATAAATACTGCAGATTTTCCGCAACTGATTTTATTGCGGAAAATCCACAGAGTAATACAGTAGCGTTTCTGACCTGGCTGTGTCCATTTGTAAGTATGGCCTTTTTCGGTGGTTTTGTATATGTCCCCTTGTTTTTATCGGTTCTGTTTGTGCATCAGGAACATTTTGTTCCATTTAAGGAGTTAGGGACTCGCAAGTCTGGGGTTCCTTGTCGTGGATTGCGAGCTTGCGTCCTTTTGGCCAAAATGATTACTAATACCCCAGGTATTTTTCATTACTACGTATATTCGCTTCTCTTGGACACAGCCGGGTCTTTGATGCTGGGAGAGCATGGTGTGTTGTTGTTTGGCATAGCAAGCAGGGTAGCCCGCTTTATGAACTATCAAGGCGTCACAAATAGGCTTCTACCTGGCTATACACGTTGTGCCTCATGACGTACACACTATCCCTTCATGTTTCACACACTTGCACCCCTTTATCCATTTATTTCTATTGAGGCACTTCACTCATTACTGCCCCCTATATTTTACTTATAGTATTACACTTGCACACACACCATTTATTATTTCTTACTACACATCCCATGCACCACACACCACTCCCCTCAAGACCAGTGGGAGTGGCTATTATTATTTAAAGCACCTGCTCACTCCTTCATCAGCGTTTCTGACCTGGCTGTGTCCATTTGTAAGTATGGCCTTTTACGGTGGTTTTGTATATGTCCCCTTGTTTTTATCGGTTCTGAGAGTAATACAGTAGCAGCAGAGTGGATGAGATTTGAACGAATGCGTTTTTTGCCGTGGAAAAACTGTGATTCCGGCAGAAAAAACTCAACTTAGAAAAAAAATAAACATTTTTAATCACCCAGAATTCTGTGCTTCTTTGTCCGGGCCGGCCTCCTGGGATGAGGTTTCATCCCATGTGATCGCTGCAGCCAATCACAGGAAATGTCATCCGGGCTGCATCTCGTCCTCAGGAGACGCCAGCGCTCACTTCCGCTTCTCTCTGCTGTGTCCCCTAGGGTGCGCGCACACGCTCGTGTCCGGCCTTAAAGGGCCAGCACGCGCGCCTGAAAAGTATTTCAATTTAGCCCATGATCACCCTGGACTAAAAAAAGGGCCCTGCCCCTTCCTTCATTGCCTGAGTGTTATTGTGTTTACCCGTGTTAGTCTTTGCAAATGGTCCCTTAGTGTTTTCCAGTTCCCAGTGTTCCCGTACCTGCTACCTGTATCCTGTATTCCATGCTACCTTGTTCTTGTGCCATAGAAAGTTGGAGTCGTGTTGTACTGTATACTACGCCTGCTGTGTTACCCCGCGCCTGGTGTCTGCCTGCTGCCAAGGTCCCATGCGAGCCTAACCATCTGAATATCCACAGTTGCCCTTATTCGAACTATAGACATTGACTTGGTATCCTGTTGGCCAGCTGCTATCCTGCTGCAGAGGTCCACACACTCACTGTGACAGTAAGTATGTGTTTTTTTAGTTTTTACATGAAGTTTTCCACAACGGACATTCTGACTGAACCACCGCACCACTATTTGGTGTGCTTTTTCAGCCGGAATTCCCTGCGGCCGCCAGGGTGTATACACTGTGTGCTATTACACAGTGTATCCACCCTGTGTGAACTTACCCTTATTGTCCTATAAGGGTTAAGCCTTGTAGCGTCCATGACCACGGGCCGTCGGATTTACTCACCTCCCGATGCCCGCAGGCATGGATACGTGAGCGCTGGTCCCCATCTTCTTCCTAGGAGACGCCAGCGCTCACTTCCGCTCCAGTCTGCTGTGTCCCGTAGGGTGTGGGCGCACGCTCGTGCCTGCTCTTAAAGGGCCAGCACGCGCACCAGTAAAACAATCATCATTATCAACCACATGATTTCCTGGTCTATAAAAAGGCCCCAGCCCTTCTGATCCTTGCCTGGGCGTTGTTAGTTATTCCCAAGTCTGTCTTGCAAATGGTCCCTTCGTGTTTCCCATTCCAGTTGTTATCCGTGCCCTGTTACCTGTTCCTG
This sequence comes from Rhinoderma darwinii, assembly GCF_050947455.1. NCBI lineage: Eukaryota > Metazoa > Chordata > Amphibia > Anura > Rhinodermatidae > Rhinoderma > Rhinoderma darwinii. The sequence goes on along the minus strand of NC_134693.1, from coordinate 84,375,152 downwards.
TATCCATCCATGACTGAGCTGTGGCCACTGTCTGGACTATCCAGATACCCTTGTGCGGGACTTTGTATTTCTGGGGTTTGGCCAGCTGCCTCCCAGCTACGGCGGTGCGGCCTAGTGGGTCCATATACCCACAAACCATGACAAGCCTGTCAGTGGCTTAGGGATTTGATTGTTTTTGTGCCGCAATTTTCAAAATTGCAGCACTACCGCGCCATAGGCCACAAAACGCAACAAAATCAGGAAAAAAATGTAAACTCCTGTAAATATGATTGATTGGGGGAGTACTTTAATAGCCCTGTAGCGATGTTCACTGCTCTCTGCAGTCTCTAAGGAGCAGGGGAATCGCTGATGCCTGCTGATGATCCTACTGCAGGTACCCGATAAAAGTAGAACGTCCTGACAGGTGGGCGGGATCTCTTTTCTGTTGGTAGCAGCTGCTTTATTTCATGTTCCATGGGCCTTCTGTCTTCATGCTGCTTGTGTAGCAGCCCCCTTGTCATTGTTTTACAGAGATGGTATGGGTGGGCCCTTGGTCCCCCCTGGCTTTGGGGCCCAGTTGAAAGTGTGACTGCTGCGACCCCTATAACTACCCCACTTTTCACATGAGAACAAAGTTTCCCGGTCCAGATGATTCCCCAAGTCTTTTCTAGGATGGATCAGCCTAATTTTTCCATGACTTTAAACTTTCCCAGAAGCCTCATATCCTGCCCACAATTTTAAAACTGCACTACATATTTATGATATGGTCTTTCAAGTGTGTATATATAGGGTCAATTCTAAATGTGAATCACAGGTTTTATCTCTTTTTATATACCCTAAAAATGTTTTTGCTTTTGTGGCTAGTGACTCAATTGAGTCACTTAGGACCAATGTAATCCATTCTTTCGCCAACCTGGTTTTCCCCAGTTGTTTTCCAATTAATGTACAGCTAAAGAGCCATACATTACCATTTTCCAAGGTTCATATACAGTAGTTCTATTTATCAACACTGAAGAAAACTCTAGACACCCCCCCTCCCCCCACACCCATTTAACTCAGTACATAATATTACCTTATTATATTTTTCCTCACTGGTAGATCAGTTGCTGGTGCCCTTGCTGTAATTCAAATTCGCACTTGAAGTTCTGACTTCCTGAGCCTGTGGTGAGCTTGTGCTTACACAAAGCAGCCAATCTGATTAGGCAGAGCTGCAGTGTAAAATGAGGAAGGCTCAGAACAGCAGCCTGAGGTTGATTTCTTAAAACCTCCTAACGCCATTAGACAATGATAACATGCAGTCAATGATAACAGCTCTGCATTAATGGAGCAGTGCTAAAAAGCAGCCAACACTGAAGGAAATAAGTAGATGGTAAGCATTACCCAGCTGGACATTAGATTGAAATTTACCATTTAACTGTCTATTCTGCCATATGAAATGTGTGTAAACAAGTACAGGAATCTAATGATGTGTTTGAGTACATTGATGGTTTGGCATATTATTTAATGCTCGTACTTATACTCAAAATATCAATTGCATACATTTTATTAAAAATACCATTAATTCGACAACAATATGATGCATGTATACAGTTTAAAAAATAACCCTACAATATTACAGAGCCCAAAATCTTATCCTGCTTATTATACCTTAAAAGTATAACAATTTAAAGAGAGTGTAATTTCAGAAGCATAAAAGATAGAGTTGCCATGGAAACCTCTACCCACGGAGGGATAGATGCATAACATAGGAAGAGGCAAAGAATGAGGATGCAGGAATGTTGCCTGTGGATGTCACGGTCCAGTGATCAAACTGAGATTTTTCAGATTCAGAAATTATGTTTCATTATACATACCTGCACACTTCCCAACATGTAAAAATACTTGGCTCTTATAAAGCAGAATTAGGGCTTGGGGAGCTCCGCATAAATTCCCTCTACTTAACCCCTTCCTGTCATCTGCCACATATATAAGGCAGAGGTCAGACGAGGGAGTATGGAGTGGGCTCACGGGATGAGCCCACTCCATAGAATGAGCATGTCTGTATGTTACAGCCGACATTTCAGGATGCCACTCCTTTCACTCCTTACAATAGAGGAATTGCCGTTTTTTTTATTCCAGCCCACAAATATTTTTTTCCCAGTTTTTCAGTACATTATATGATAGAACAAATGGTGCCATGAAAAAACTACAACTCGTCCTGCAATAAACAAGTCCTCATACGGCTATATTAACAGAAAAACAAGTTATGGCTTTTGGAAGATGGGCAGGAAAAAGCGAAAATCAAAATCCAAAAAAAGGGTTTTGAAGGGAAGTGGTTAATATGCCAAGGAAACTGGTAAGATATTACAATACTTTACTTTAGCAATCCTGCTTCCTTCATATGATATAACTAGCTAGCAACTTTTAACTTTATATAGAGACTGAATGGTCATATTCGGAGAGTTTAGGTTTAGCTTCTCACATAACTAAATCTTGTTAAATGTACATACATTTCCTGGTTCATTATATGGGACCTATATGTAATAGGTAGGTGGGGCACGGATTTCGGCCGCCGGTCGTCTATCACGGCTCTCTGCGCCTGCGCTGTTTCCCTGGTGACGCGTCCCGGGATTCGCGCATGCGCGGTGGGTCATTGACGTCCGGCGGCGGGATTTTCGTGTATCCACGTCTGTCATAGTCAGGCGCCGCTCAGATCGGCTCCTGATTGGCATAGGATAGATCAGATGACTTCATCGATTCACATTTAAACTGGGCACTAACACAACATCCGCACCCCTTGAGAAAGCCACAGGCGAAACGCGCGTCGGGGCGCTCTTCTATACCGCTGGGTCACACTCAATCTCCCATACATGGGTAAGCGCATCTATCGGACTTAAACTTGGCTTTATGCCATTTTTTCAAGGCACCAATTACTTTTGAGTTACTACAGGCCTCTTTGAGTTAGGCATATTGTCCTTCTTTACACAGCTTACATTTTAAAATTACTCCTATTTTGATGCACCCTATGTTGGAGCTACATTGAGCTACAGTAATTGTGCATACCATCAGTGTATTAAATATATATATATATATATATATACTCAATGTATACATATGTGATCCGTACAAGGATTTATTTTAGATTCTCTGTCTTTCTCATTTAGTGTATTTTATGTTATCAATAAAGATGTTTAATTTTTTCATATGTTGATATGTATGGACTCTTTTTTTCTCTTGTTTATTACTTCATATGATATAATCCTATTTTATGGAAAATCATGAATAGTTACTAATGACCAGGCAGCAAAACAAACATAAAAAGGGCACACTAAAATCGCAAAAAACATCAGCGCCGTTCCTAAACTGTGGTGCATGCAGCTATTCTTATTCTATAAAGAAATTAAAAACTGGAAGTGGGGCTCAAACTTCATATTTCACTCAGAGCCTAGGTACTGCTAATCCACTCCTGAATAGAAATCATATATAAACACTTCAGAAACCTAAAAATGCACAAACATAACCACCTCCCCCTACACGAACTATACTGTAATAGCAAGTCTTATAAATAGAAGTTAATTCCCCCAGGAATATAATTAATTACCGTATTTTTCGGACTATAAGGCTGGGTTCACACACCCTATTTACGGACGTAATTCGGGCGTTTTAACCTCGAATTACGTCCGAAAATACGGCTCCAATGCGCCGGCAAACATCTGCCCATTCATTTGAATGGGCTTTACGATGTTCTGTGCCGACGGTCATTTTTGTTACGCGCCGCTGTCAAAAAACGGCACATAAAAAAGACGCCCGCGTCAAAGAAGTGCCTGTCACTTCTTGAGACGTAATTGGAGCCGTTTTCCATTGACACCATGGAAAAACAGCTCCAATTACGTCCGTAATGGACGCAGCGAAAAGCGCCTGCACTTGCCATTACGTCTGAAATTCCGGAGCTGTTTTCTCCTGAATACAGCTCCGTAATTTCAGCCATAACGGAGGCTGCCGTGTGAACATACCCTAAGACGCACCTGATTAATAAGACGCACCCAGGTTTTAGACAACAGAAAATAGTAAAGAAATTCATATTTTACTACTTTTACAAAGAAAACTATTTGTTAAAAAAAATTATGTTCTGTTCCACCACATTCTGAGAGCCATAACTTGTATATTTTTTCATCGATGTGAGGGCTTATTTTTTGTTGGATGAGCTGTAGTTTTTTGTATTTTTTGGTACATATGATTTTTTTATCTAACTTTTATTTTTTTACACATTTTATTAGTTCCGCTAGGGGATTTGATCTAGTGATCGTTAGATCCCTGGTACAATACACTGCAATGCATGGATGAGTTACGGAAACAGTGTAACTCGCTGAGCTATGCTGTTTCTGTAACTCCCGTAGTTGTGAATGGCAGTTACAGAAGCAGCATAGCATTCTATGCTGTTGCCGTAACTACTATTCAGTTCTATGGGATTTACGTAAACAGCGTAGATCAACGAGTTACCCTATTTCCATAACTCGACCGTGTACGCTGTTTTCATGGCTAATGAGTTCCGGAAACTGCGTAGCTTGTGGTGCTATGCTGTTTCCGTAACTGCCATTCACTTCAATGGGAGTTACAGAAACAACGTAGCTAAGCGAGCACTCGGCTGTTTCATGTAACTCCCGACCACCTAATCAGGAAGTGGATATGTCATAAATGTCCTTCATGGGAAAACCCCTATAAATGGCTTGGTCGCTATTCACCGCAGCATTAAACTAGCTAAACGACGAGGAACTGCGCGATCACTGTTCCTGGCCGTTAGAGCAGTAAAACACAGTTGACAGCTGCAGTGTATGGAGCGAGCTCAGCGCGTGAACCCACTCCGCTCCAAACATCATCCCCTCCCCGCTCCATAAATGCCGGAACATCGTCGGTCGGCAAGGGGTTAAGTAAGGAAGAAGTTGGGGGGCCCGGCGCAGCCGGGTCCCTTGACTGCCGACTATAAGAAGCAGGGACTTTTTAGCAAGATTTATTCTTGCTAAAACCTCTGTCTTCTAGTCCGAAAAATACGGTACACCTTTACCCGATAAGCATCCGTGTATTGTTAAAATACAGCATTGGAAGGGCTATAAAAATGACCCTAAATGCTTTTTCTAGAACGATACTACAACTTGTTAAAGATAGGGGAACACATTAATTTTTCTTTTGTAAAGAGAAGTGAAACCCTTTCTAGATACCACAAAATGCCCCCCAGCTGCAGTTTTGATGTTTTATAGACTGACAGCCTGAAGGGTTTATTTAGCGATATGTACAAAACAAGTGAGAAAGCAGAAGCATTAAAAAAAAATCACTAAAATCTTCTCTCTGGGCATCTCAGTGACAACCAGGCCCCAAATATGCCACTACTCTTTATAGCGTTCATGTTTAATACAAATAAGAAATAACATAGAAACTGTATGTCCAGTGCAAGTTGCTACATTTTGCAACAAATACATCGATTAAACACCTTCCACTTGAAGTCTGAGGCTGGGTTCACACAACCTATTTTCAGGCATAAACGAGGCGTATTATGCCTCGTTTTACGCCTGAAAATAGGGCTCCAATACGTCGGCAAACATCTGCCCATTCATTTGAATGGGTTTGCCGACGTATTGTGCAGACGACCTGTAATTTACGCAACGTCGTTTGACAGCTGTCAAACGACGACGCGTAAATGGACTGCCTCGGCAAAGAAGTGCAGGGCACTTCTTTGCCACGTAATTTGAGCTGTTCTTCATTGAACTCAATAAAGCACAGCTCAAGATTTACGAGCGTCTCAGACGGCTCGCAAAATGCGAGGAGGAGCATTTACGTGTGAAACGAGGCAGCTGTTAACAGTCTGTCTTTTTACACGTAAATGCCTCTCATCGTGTGAACATACCCTAAGGCTGGATTCACACGACCTATTTTCAGACGTAAACGAGGCGTACTATGCCTCGTTTTACGTCTGAAAATAGGGCTACAATACGTCGGCAAACATCTGCCCATTCATTTGAATGGGTTTGCCGACGTACTGTGCAGACGACCTGTCATTTACGCGTCGTCGTTTGACAGCTGTCAAACGACGACGCGTAAAAATACAGCCTCATCAAAAGAAGTGCAGGGCACTTCTTTCAGACGTAATTTGAGCCGTTCTTCATTGAACTCAATGAAGCACAGCTCAAAATTTACGGCTGTCAGAGAAGCCTCGCAAAATGCGAGGAGCATTTACGTCTGAAACGAGGCAGCTGTTTTCTCCTGAAAACAGTCTGTCTTTTCAGACGTAAAAGCCTGCTACCGTGTGCACATGCCCTTACCATTTATCATCTTAAATTATCCTCTTTTGCTAATTCATATTGATCACAAATTACACTGTTGTTCTGGGCATGAGAATAACCCCAAGGTAACCTTTTTCTGGGTCAGTAATAATTGTATTGATCTGAATTATCTGTTTCCTAGAAAGATCAATATCAAAGAAGGCTGAAGTGCTTGTGTTAGCACAATGTCTCACATCTGCACTGCTGATTTTTTTGTCTATTAAATAAAATATAGAAAGAAATGCAACATGTGACAATGTATAAATCGTTATAGGTAAATGTACTGTATATATATATGGCTAGAACCTTATGGCTACATGGGGGTTTGGTTCAGTTTAAAGGAGACGCTGTAATGATATCTACATACAAATATGCATTTGCTAATGATAAATTATATTCTGTAGGCTATACTTTATTATCTTAATCAACAATGGAACCAGGAAGCTTCATATTTCAGATGTCCCAAGTATTGAGCAGGGCAAAACCTTGTGGAAACTAAAGCTTTTGAAAGAAACTCTAATATGCTTGACACAGTGGCGTAGCTTGGGGGGTTGCAGCGGTCGCAATTGCGACCGGCCCCGCAAACATGAGGGGCCAATCCCCCCACAAAACGTCTACCCAGTGTTACTGTAGTAACTGGGGCCTATGTAATAAACTACAGCAACAGTAAGGGACGCACGCAGGGGGGTTACCTGTTGCCCGAAAACCCCCCGTGATCAGGGCCAAAAGGCCCTTACATACTAGTGGCATCGCTAGCACAGGGCATTGGCCCGGTCCCCTGGGCGACTGACACATTCAATTGTATCTGCGTCTTCAGGATACTATGGCATTGAATACTATGGCAGAGCAGGGAGCCTGCTACCTGCTCTGCCATTCACTAGGCTACAGGCCACGTTAGGCCTGCAGCCTATAAGATGCTGGGACAGGATCCCTGCACATGCCAGCGCAATGACATCACTGAATCGCGCCGGCCTTCGCATGGATCCTGTCATGAAACCTCATAGGCTACAGGATTGAGGAAGCTGTGGAGCTCCGTTCTTCACGGGGGTGTGTAGCACTTTCTACAGGTGGTGTGTAGCATTGTCTACAAGAGGGGTGTGTGGCACTATCTACAGGCGGCTGTGTGGCGCTATCTACATGGGGCAGTGTGTGGCACTGGAGATAAAAGTAAAAACAAAGCGCACATCGTGCCTGAATGTGTATAGTTGTGGAGGAAAAAGAAAAGGGGTCAAATATACTGACCTGGTGATGTTATGCTAGGAGCACAACATCCCAAAAGGTGTATTCAAAGGTGCCCTTATCAGAGCCGGTTGCAGCCACAGTTCCCGATCCGGAGATTTGGAGTACACAAAATCCGCTGAACGAATCCAGTAAAGAAAAAAGGTCGGAGAAATCCAAGGGCGCAGCCGTATAAGGATGAGATACTTTAATTGTACATGTAACAACAACAAAATACTGTGTTTCGAAGCCGTACCGGCCTCTTCGTCAGGTCAGAGTACAAGTGATTATTCAGAGTAGATTCACTGTTTATATAACCCAGAGAAACCAGATAACTACCGGGTCAGGTTAAAGGTCAAAGGTCAGAGCAGGGGGTGGGTTACGGCAAAACACTGTGATTACAATAAAAAAAGATTTAAAATACATAAAAATACAGAGGATGTGTTAAAAAATAAATAAGTTATACCTAAAAGACACTAGTTGATCCAAACTAAAAAAGAACATAAGAAAAAGACCATTCAAAAAGATGTTAATAAGATACTCCATATTTACACTAACTGAAACATAGAAGAAAATCATAAGGAGAGATATTCCTATAAAATAGCTCACTTAGAGGATCACATCCCATGTCTGAAGACACTGTATATATATCTAAAAACATGATTAACTTAAATTGTGGTCATACTTAATCAAAAAACATTATATTGTCGTTCTTGTATTTTTGTATTTGTATGTTGTTGTCATAGAGACATACCGCTTATTAGGGCCATAAAAAGAGGAACAGGGGAGATCAAAAAGAGAAAGAAACTACTGTAAATCGTTCAAAAAATATATAATAATGAATATGAGTACATAAGAGGGGTTATAAAAATTTATTTAAAAAATGACGTATATTCTATTTTATATATTATATATTAAAAAAGGTTGATTATATTCATCTGTTTGTCATAAGAATATATGTACTACGAGACGCGTTAAATGATAGTCTCGTTTAGTTCATTCAGACCTACCGGTTTTAGTGTTTTTAATTTGTAGATCCAAAATATTTCTTTTTTACAGAGAACATTAAAACGATCTGGATGGCTTTCTAAAATTTGATCAATTGGGGTAATAGTAAAACATGCAAAGTTTCCCTCATGTGCTACAGTACAATGTCTAGAGACACTATGGAGCAGAAATTTCTTTTTACAGTTAAACCTATGTTTATTTAGTCTACAATGTAGTGGCTGAATTGTCCTACCTACATATTGGACACCACAAATACAATTTATTAAATATATCACAAAGCTGGAGGGGTCTACGTATGCCCTTTCTATCTACCTTCAAAGACGACCCGACTTTTACTTTGGACTGGGAGTCTTTTATGGAGGAATGTACAAAGGGGATGATGAATAGATTATTGATTAAGAGACAAGAATTATGTGAGACACTAACACTCAAAAATAGAAAATATAATAGAATCACTTAAGTTATATTCCCTACATCATGATTTTCATAATATAAATCACAAGATTACTAATCGCATATTTAGATTAGAACAGGATCTTATTGAAAGAAAGGCAATCAAATTGGCAAGAGATAGATTGGACTATCTTTTCAATCAGATTAGAACCTGGAGTAAACCTGTATTACAACTTCAAAATAAAAATGCAGATACCCTGACAAGTATTCAGCAACGAATAATACCTACTTTAACATCAAGCACAAATATAAATAAAAATGAGGAATTAAGAACAGCCTATAATAAATCAAATAGACTGTTCTTGAACAGTAAATACACCAGATCTAACAAAAAAATGAAACAATTAAGCAATGGGCCTGCCACAAGGTTTCATAGCAACATACAAAATATTAATAATAAAAAAGATACTATTAATAAAGACACGTTTTCTACTCCTATTCATTATTTAAAAAAATCTAATGAGCAAGTCCAAGTTTCTATACCAGATGGAGATATAGATCTGTCTATATTAACAACACATGACACCTCCGAGGATATACTGTCCAATACTGTAATTAACATCGAATATAATAATAGAGAAATATTGTCTTCGGACCCTTCTATTTCCTCTAAAGCTACGACCATTATTGATAACACTAAAAAAGGTTCTACCATGTTGGTCCCTTTTCTAACCCCAGCGATATGTACTACACCTTTAGGAGAAAGAGTTCCTAGACCTTCAGTTAACACGCTGTCTCCCTCCTCTCCCTCTTCTCCCTCTCCTTCCTCATCATCTTCTTTTTTAGAGACACTGCCCTTCTCAAACTCCCAACAGCTAGCTATAAGCGATTTTTTTCGCCGGAAAAAAAGAAAAAACATTATAGAGGAACCCGGGGAGGCAAAAAGAAAAAGGGAGTAAAAGTCCCCCCTCTTCCACATTTACCTCTTATATCTATTTTTAATCTTTCTGATCATATTTTAAACGAATCTGAAATCTCACTCCTTGAAAAAGGTCTTTCTTTTTGCCCTACTTCTGGAATAAATGGGTTCAATTTATTTATTGATCTACATCGCTTTATTAGGAAACTAACACTAAAGAGACATTTTCAACTAACATCCCATAAGTCACTGGTTGGTAAAGATCAAATTGATCCAAATAACACCCAACAGAATGAATCACCCCCGATTTTTAAACATACTGTTTTAAAAGCACCTTCTAAGTTTTATCCTGTAGCTCATCAGGGCAATTTTATCAACACTTTTTATCATTTGGTGGGTAGAGACTTGGAAGATCTAGAATCACAATATCTCCCACATAAAAACAATTTATCTTTTAGTGAAAAACGAGCTCTTAAAAACCTTAAAGAAAATACATCAATTGTAATAAGATCTGCAGATAAGGGTGGTGGCACAGTAATCCAGAATACCTTGGATTATTTTAATGAAGCTACAAATATTTTGTCAAACACGAATTATTATATCTGTCTTGACTACAATCCTATCGATAACATCAACAAAAACCTTAGACTATTGATAGACCAAGCGTTTTCAGATAAAATTCTTAATAAAAATGAAAGAAATTACCTTACTCCAAAAAACACTAATCTACCATTCTATTATCATTTGCCGAAAATACATAAGGACCCCAAAAATCCCCCTGGGAGACCTATTATCTCTGGCATCCAGTCACCCACTTGTCATTTGTCTCACTATCTAGATTTAATTATGCAAAAATATGTTGTAACCTTGCCCAGTTTTTTGAAAGATTCGACACATCTTATCAATGAACTTCGCCTAATTTCGCCTAAAAGTAATCCACTTTTGATTACTTTGGATGTGAGTGCATTATATAGTAATATTGAGCACTCTCTAGGTTTGAGAAACCTTAAAAATATGTCTGAAAAAGACAATGATCTCCAGCCATTACAAATTAAATTTTATCTTGAGAGTATGGAATTTATCTTAAAAAATAACATCTTTTCTTTTGATAATAATATTTATCACCAAGTGAAAGGCACAGCGATGGGCACCAGGGTAGCACCTAGCTACGCCAATATTTTTATGGGCGCTTTTGAGGATCAATTCATATGGAATCATCCTTGGGCTATGAATCATATTCTTCTATACAAAAGATACATAGACGATCTGATCTTTATATGGAATGGTAATTTAGTAAGTGCAATCAATTTTTGCAATTCACTAAATGAAAATCTATGGGGCATCAATTTTACCTTCAATATTCAAGAAAAAGAAATTGATTATCTTGACTTAACAATTACCTCCTCAGGTGATAAGTTTATAACACGTAATTTTTTTCAAGAAAGTAGACACTAATAGCTATTTAAACTTTAACAGTGGTCATTACTCAAAATGGCTCAAGAATATTCCATACAGCCAATATAAGGGGATTAGGAAAAACTGTACCCTTGGATGTGATTTTAAGAAACAAAGTAAAATATTATATAAACGTTTTAAAAACAAAGGGTATCCGGATAAATTATTAACCGATGCCTACAAAAAGAACTCTATACTATTGCTTACTATACTATACTATTGCTTACCAAAATGTACTAATAATGAATTACAAACTAGAAGAGTCCCCCAAGAACATATCAATGAGAATAATACCTTTGGTTTTAATTTTATCACACAGTATAATATATTACACAATAAAATAGGAGATATATTGAACAGACATTGGCATGTACTGCAAACCGACCCTTTTCTACAAAAAATTCTTCCTTTCAAACCGAAAGTTACGTTCAAAAGAGCTAGAACTATAAAAAATATTCTGTCTCCAAGTCGGGTGAATCTGTCGAAATTAAAAAGTGATTCGGTACAAAAAATACAACTACGTAACCCACTGCCTAAAAAGGGGAGTTTTAAATGTGGACAAAGTAGGTGCCTATGCTGTAAATCAATTACGGACGAAACCTATACATTTAGATCACAGCAAACAGAAAAAATATTTAATATTGAAGCAAGTTTAAATTGCCTATCCAGCTTTGTGATATATTTAATAAATTGTATTTGTGGTGTCCAATATGTAGGTAGGACAATTCAGACACTACATTGTAGACTAAATAAACATAGGTTTAACTGTAAAAAGAAATTTCTGCTCCATAGTGTCTCTAGACATTGTACTGTAGCACATGAGGGTAACTTTGCATGTTTTACTATTACCCCAATTGATCAAATTTTAGAAAGCCATCCAGATCGTTTTAATGTTCTCTGTAAAAAAGAAATATTTTGGATCTACAAATTAAAAACACTAAAACCGGTAGATCTGAATGAACTAAACGAGACTATCATTTAACGCGTCTCGTAGTACATATATTCTTATGACAAACAGATGAATATAATCAACCTTTTTTAATATATAATATATAAAATAGAAAATACGTCATTTTTTAAATACATTTTTATAACCCCTCTTATGTACTCATATTCATTATTATATATTTTTTGAACGATTTACAGTAGTTTCTTTCTCTTTTTGATCTCCCCTGTTCCTCTTTTTATGGCCCTAATAAGCGGTATGTCTCTATGACAACAACATACAAATACAAAAATACAAGAACGACAATATAATGTTTTTTGATTAAGTATGACCACAATTTAAGTTAATCATGTTTTTAGATATATATACAGTGTCTTCAGACATGGGATGTGATCCTCTAAGTGAGCTATTTTATAGGAATATCTCTCCTTATGAATTTCTTCTATGTTTCAGTTAGTGTAAATATGGAGTATCTTATTAACATCTTTTTGAATGGTCTTTTTCTTATGTTCTTTTTTAGTTTGGACCAACTAGTGTCTTTTAGGTATAACTTATTTATTTTTTAACACATCCTCTGTATTTTTATGTATTTTAAATCTTTTTTTATTGTGATCACAGTGTTTTGCCGTAACCCGCCCCCTGCTCTGACCTTTGACCTTTAACCTGACCCGGTAGTTATCTGGTTTCTCTGGGTTATATAAACAGTGAATCTTCTCTGAATAATCACTTGTACTCTGACCTGACGAAGAGGCCGGTACGGCTTCGAAACACAGTATTTTGTTGTTGTTGTTACATGTACAATTAAAGTATCTCATCCTTATACGGCTGCGCCCTTGGATTTCTCCGACCTTTTTTCCTTTTTACTATCTACTGGAGGCACTGGGGCACAATCTACATAGGCTGTATGTGGCACGATCTACAGGGGCAGTGTTGGGCACCATCTACAAGGGGCACTGAGTGTGGCACTATATACATTGGTTTTTACGCAACCAGTAGTTGTCAAGACATATTGCCTAGCCCTTATTATATTAGAAATTGCAATATAAAGGGCTTGGCTTGGGTATACATGCATACCAATACTCTTAGTGTAAAAACTGAGGGTAGCGGGAGTGTGACGAAAATAACTTGGTTTGAAAAGTATGCATTTGGAAAACCCAATTTTAAAATTACTGCATTTGCCCATGACAGCATACTTGCAGACCTCGCTCCTGAGTTCGGAGCGGGCACAGTGTTGGTTCTGACGCCTTTCAGAATCACGGCGTCACAACGTTATATGATGTCGTGACACTGAGTGGCTTCAGGACCCGCACTGCGTGAGGTGGTGAATAGAACGTGGCTCAGTATTGAGGAGGGTAAGTATGAGAATACTATCCCCTGGGGCTTTGTATCTAAGTCTACCATGTGGTTGACTTAGACACGGGGCCCAGCAGACAGTTTCACACATGTCTGCTGGCAATAAAGAGAAGTTGGGGGGTGACCCAAGAAGGACTTTTGCACCGTGGCCAATGAGCCTTCAGCTACGCCCCTGGCTTGACATTACTATAAGTGGGATGATATACACTCTGGATTCTGCTATAATACAGTGAACATATAAAGCAATCATGATCTATGTGCCAGGGACCGACATTTAAACCAAGTCTGTGTATTTCAGGGTCTTTCTAACCTGCTTCAAATTACTGTAATGTGGCACAATAAACAGATAACATTTCCTTTTTCAAAATTACAATATGGCGGATTTAAAAGTCCTAATACTGTAGGGTAATTTTAAAAACAACAGAGAAGGAAAAATTTGGGAATTCAAGATGATGATAAAATTCCAGTCATTGACACAAGGACTCAATCTAACACCTGGATTTATGAGACAGTACATTGACACACATCACATCCCCCATCAGACTGACTACAGATCCCTTATCTCCTAAGTCATCACCCATATAACCTCAGTTTTATTGCCCCGGCTTATATTAATGATGTATCAAGTCATGTACTAATTGTCTTTGTGTAGTATCTTAAATGTTGTGCTTTTTTCTAAGTCATTTATTTGAAGAAAGAGCCTGTGTGCTCTGAAAGCTTGCATTTATAATTTTTATGGTTAGCCAACAAAGGTATCATACCTACTATACTTTTGTCTTTTTTGACCCAAAAGTATTTAACATTGCATACTTTTTCAAAATGCAAATTGTCATGACCTTCTGTAATGTCTGTGGCTGCGGGCTGTCAGCTCCAATCTCCTCCTGACAGCCGAAGCCACGATTCGGCAAGCGCTGGCCCCAGTCTCCTCCTCAGGAGACGCCAGCACTCGCTTCCACTCACCTCAGCCGGATCCCATAGGGTGCGCGCGCACGCTCATGCCCGCTCTTAAAGGGGCAGCGCGCGTACCGGACTTTTGATGAACTTTGACCCGTGAGAACCCTGAACTATAAGTGGGGTCCAGCCCCCTGCTTCTATGCCTGAGTGTTGTTGATGTTTCCTAGTTTGTCTATGTGATGGCCTTCTAGTGTGTTTCCTGTTTCCTGTTCCTGTACCTGTTCCAGTTCCTGTTCCTATTCCTTGCATTCCATATCATCCTGGTCGAGCACTGTGCTGTGCCAAAGTCATGTCGTGCTGTATTCCACGTCTGACCTGCTTCACCTCGGCTGACGTCTACCTGCTGCCTTTTCCTAGCCGAGCCTGCCATGCTGCTGTCTGAGATGCCACAGGTACTTATACAAACTATAGACAATCACCTGCGCACTGTTGGCCAGCTGCCTTACCGCCAAGGTGATATGGCCCAGTGGTCCACAGACTCTTCGTGACACTTTCAGTATTTGGTACACTACCGTTCAAAAGTTTGGGGTCGCCCAGACAATTTTGTGTTTTCCATGAAAACTCACATTTATATTTATCAAATGAGTTGCAAAATGACTAGAAAATATAGTCAAGACATTGACAAGGTTAGAAATAATGATTTTTATTTTAAATAATCATTTTCTCCTTCAAACTTTGCTTTCGTCAAAGAATGCTCCATTTGCAGCAATTCCAGCATTGCAGACCTTTGGCATTCTAGCTGTTAATTTGCTGAGGTAATCGGGAGAAATTTCACCCCATGCTTCCAGAAGCCCCTCCCACCAGTTGGATTGGCTTGATGGGCACTTCTTGCGTACCATACGGTCAAGCTGCTCCCACAACAGCTCTATGGGGTTGAGATCTGGTGACTGCGCTGGCCACTCCATTACAGATAGAATACCAGCTGCCTGCTTCTTGCCTAAATAGTTCATGCATAATTTGGAGGTGTGCTTTGGGTCATTGTCCTGTTATAGGATGAAATTGGCTCCAATCAAGCGCTGTCCACATGGTATGGCATGGCGTTGCAAAATGGAGTGATAGCCTTCCTTATTTAAAATCCCTTTTACCTTGTACAAATCTCCCACTTCACCAGCACCAAAGGAACCCCAGACCATCACATTACCTCCACCATGCTTGAGAGATGGCGTCAGGCACTCTTCCAGCATCTTTTCAGTTGTTCTGCGACTTACAAATGTTCTTCTGTGTGATCCAAACACCTCAAACTTCGATTCGTCTGTCCATAACACTTTTTACCAATCTTCCTCTGTCCAATGTCTGTGTTCTTTTGCCCATATTAATATTTTCCTTTTATTAGCCAGTCTCAGATATGGCTTTTTCTTTGCCACTCTGCCCTGAAGGCCAGCATCCCGGAGTCGCCTCTTCACTGTAGACGTTGACACTGGCGTTTTGCGTGTACTATTTAATGAAGCTGCCAGTTGAGGACCTGTGAGGCGTCTATTTCTCAAACTAGAGACTCTAATGTACTTGTCTTGTTGCTCAGTTGTGCAGCGGGCCTCACACTTCTCTTTCTACTCTGGTTAGAGCCTATTTGTGCTGTCCTCTGAAGGGAGTAGTACACACCGTTGTAGGAAATCTTCAGTTTCTTGGTAATTTCTCGCATGGAATAGCCTTCATTTCTAAGAACAAGAATAGAATGTCGCGTTTCACATGAAAACTCTCTTTTTATAGCGATTTGGAGAGAATTTTATCGAACCCACAAATGATATGCTCCAGATTCTCAACTAGCTCAAAGGAAGGTCAGTTTTATAGCTCCTCTAAACAGCAAAACTGTTTACAGCGGTGCTAACATAATTGCACAAGGGGTTTCAAGTGTTTTCTAATCATCCATTAGCCTTCTAACACAGTTAGCAAACACAATGTACCATTAGAACACTGGAGTGATGGTTGCTGGAAATGGGCCTCTATACACCTATGTAGATATTGCATTAAAAAACAGACGTTTGCAGCTCGAATAGTCATTTACCACATTAACAATGTATAGAGTGTATGTCTGATTAATTTAATGTTATCTTCATTGAAAAAAACTGTGCTTTTCTTTCAAAAATAAGGAAATTTCTAAGTGACCCTAAACTTTTCAATGGTAGTGTATATGTCATTCATCTTCACACTGCATAAAGCCCAGAGATCAGTGAACTGCCAGCAGATCAACAGTTAAAACTAAGTGCCCAGGTTTATGGGCTGTTGGGGACTACATCTAGTGAATAAGGCCAGAACAATTTACTGCTAATGAAAGCTGTACTGAATACTAAGTGGATCATCCTGAAATTAAAAACTATGGGGCAGATTTACTAAGACTGGGATTTCATATGCCAGTCTTAGCTATCTGCTACCCTGGAGTAAAAAGAATCTGATTTATTAAGAGGTGCACACCTCTTAATAAATCTTTTGCATCTTTCTGCTGGCCGGGTGGTGCTGCGTCACACACAACATCCTGACCCTGCCCAGTGTCTGGACCTTGCATGAGCTGCCACATGCTGAGGGAGTCTGAGGGGACACTTTTGTTTTGGAGAAGAGTCGGTGAGGTTAGTATAAGTTTTTTAAATTTATTTATTTAATTGTCCAGGAAAGGGGGGTAGTTCAAGGCACAGCACAGGTCTCTAACTCGCTAGGCCCCACGAAGTAAAATCTACACCAGGTAGGAGCTGGGGCAGTTTTCCACTATAATTTATGCCACTTTTTTAGCGTAAATTATAGTGAATTTTTCGGGCTGCTGTGACCCGCTCCCCTTTTTCACAAAAGTGTCGAGGGCAGTGTAAAAAGGCCTAAAGTCTTAGTAAATTGCGACTTTTGGGCCCTTTTGTGACTTTCGGGCGTAGAAAGGCTGAAAAATCCGCCCCTTAGTCTTCAGACCCTTCTAATGCCCAGACACCAACTTACTGTAGTAAAAGTCAAGAGTCATATAATATAACAATGCACATTCTGAACATATATTTAAACGTGTTCTAGTGTGATAGTTATAACACAAATCTAATATATGGTCTACACTAATACACGTGATCAGTTCATTTCCAGTGATTTGAAAGGGCATTGGTTGAAGGCTGATCCCCAGAATTTAAAACCAACATTGCAAAACTGATATTATTAGGTAGCCAATTGGCTTATTAAGCAGATTTTCCTAATTATGGGGTTATCTAGGTACTAAATCAATATTCAGTTGAGACCTCAAAATTGAAGGTAACTTAGTATCAGTAAAGTAATGCCTTTCCCCAATTCAGCTTGTAGTATTAACTGAATGTTGTAAAAGACCCTTACAGAATACCACTTGAGT
The DNA here is from genome assembly GCF_050947455.1 of Rhinoderma darwinii. Taxonomy (NCBI): domain Eukaryota; kingdom Metazoa; phylum Chordata; class Amphibia; order Anura; family Rhinodermatidae; genus Rhinoderma; species Rhinoderma darwinii. The sequence continues at coordinate 84,357,327 of NC_134693.1, read as the reverse complement.
TTTTCTGTGAAAATAGAGGGCATGAAGGATCATTTGTGGCTATTCTATGAAATGGCCCAAGTCCCCATATTAAGACCATCCATTTAAAGCGTACCTTATATTGCAAAAGGAAAATCGCAATTACTCCTTAGACAACTGGAGATGTATATTAAATAAAGTGCAGCCAGAAATGTTGCCTCTCATCTACATATTTTGAGTCTTACTCCTCCCCTCTCCTGGTTTCTATAAATGTAAATTTTCTCTATATGCTTGCGGAGTTGGCAGCCTCTTCCTTTATGCTTTAAAATCAACCAAATGCCAAAGCCTCTCTGCTGCCCCCTCTCCTCCCCTACTCGACTACCCCTATACTGTTTTACTCAAAAAGAAGCTGTTCTCTGAGTAAGGAGCTGCAGATGAATTCCTACTTCCTCCCTATATGTTCTGTATTGATGACTTAGGAAGTTTCTGAACATATACAGAAAGTCTGCTAGCAGGGTACAGGGTTCTTAGAAGATACCACGTTACTCTAAGGCCTTGTTCACAAGGCGATAAAAAAAAACCTGACGTATAAATGTGTCAAAAACGCTAGCATTTTTGTAAAGCGCTTTTCGAACTACAGGCGTTTTTTACACTTTTTTTTGTCACTTTTTTTAATGCGTTTTGTGTGCTCTTTCGGTATTTTTTTGACCTGACGCTACATTTTTTTACAAAACGCGTTGTATGCACTAACAGGATGCTCTACCATTGATGTCAATGGGAAGATTAGATCATGTGATTTTTCAAGAATTTTCCGCGGTGTTTTACGTGCCAAAAAACATGTCAAATACAAGCCGTGTGAACAGGGCCTAATAAGATATATTACAAAGTTTGGTATATTGTACGATGGGTAAGCTTGTAACTGTTTTTCAATTCCTGTCCTGCAGAGTATATAAAATGTTCAAATTTCCAGATTTAGTAGGTTGACTTATTCAACCATTTATTATTTGGTTAAAACAGCAACTTAGTCACACACATGGCCAAAGTAAAGAAAGACTGGTAAGCTCTTAGTACGTACTGAATGGGAAACTGAAAAGGATGTAGAGTAAATTCTTGGCTTGGATGAATGTCAGTACTAGAGATAAGCGAACCAAAGCCTCTACACAAAACAAATTCAGTTTTGGATTTGGCGAATTCCAAAACTTTTGGCGTTCGTAGAGCATGAATTGCGGCAAAATGTTGGCTGTCGGAGAGCCATGTCCACCATTTTACAGATAAGAAAAAGGATCACATGACCTCAGTAGAGCTTCCCCATAATGCATTTCAGACAGCATTCCTAAAATTCACTGCTATCCCTCCCTCTACCCATATATGTTTCTGTCACTTTGACATCACATGCTGACTTGGCACTAAAAAGCTTGAATAGGGTCGTCTTTATCTTGGATACAGTCCTAGAATACATCAATGAGTCAGTCACAAGTATGTAGAGTAACCGTGGCACTTTCAATTTAGACCGAATCGAGCCGCCGAATTGATTGAAACGGAACCAAAATTATTTTTGGAAAATAAACTCATCTCTAGTCCGTACATCGGCAGGTAGATAATGTTGTAAAGGGTGACTGGGATACACATATGCATTGTTCATCATAACCGTGAACATGTCATGTGAACTTTGAAACTACCTGTGATCAAGAAATGTTCTTGTTCAGAGCTTCACCGACTTTATATCAGTGTGCCAAACTATAGTACTCTGTACAGGAAAAGTATGTTACAAGTACGTGAACAAGGTTCATTTTATATTGCAGATTAGCGGATGTGTAGTGGTGGTAGTAGTAAAGATGTAGTGGTAGAATACTCTTAACATTACTGTATCCATCTATTTTTTCTAATGCTCTGTCTTTGCTTACTGGTGTGGTGGTTGGTTGATGGGTGGGAGCCCTTCAAATGTAAATGTTCAAAAGGTAGTGGGCCAGAGAAACACAGCACACAGTGTAAGACATAATTGTGCTATAGTATATAATTTAATAATGCTGTGTAGTCAGAGCTGGAACATGGGGTAGGTGGAAGTAGGTGATCACCTAGGGCACCATTTTGTTGGGGGGACTCAGTTTATGTTCTGCCTTTCAAGTATTTATCAATTAGTTTTCCCTTTATAAAAAGGAATACTAGGGATTAGTGGAGAAAGGAGCAACAGAGGACAGTTAAACAAATGATTGCTCATCCATTCACTATTATGCTTAACTTCAGGGACTGAGGAAGGCATCTTCTGAATAGACCACCTTGGGCACTAATAGAGCTTGACCCGCAACTGCATGTATTATGAACAGAAGTGCCATATTACAGTGTTCATACTATGATGACCAGATAGTGGTATCTCATAACTAAACATCCAATGGAGCCCACATAGTGTTCCTACCTCCATGTTAGTATATGTTGACAAATCAACATAATCCACAGTTTTACCAGCTTACCTACGAGGCAGCAGTCCCCTCTGGCCTGCTTGTTCCAATGCAGGAAAATTAGATGACATAACATATGGCCTTTTCATTGGTCTCCCAATATAAAACTAACATAGCAGCTCTGCCGTCGGTCATCAGAACATGCAGTAGGACAGTGATACAAAGAATTAGCTTTGCCAAAAACTATGTGCAAATCCATTTGCTGGCACTGTACATTAGTAACAGAAAGTTAGTAGTCTTCTTGCTCACCAGTACTGTTTGTTTCCAAAAAGCAGCAAGTGTCAACCTATATTCAGTCTAAGTACTTCATAATGTGCTGACAGGTAATGGCTGGCATAAACAGCAGTCAGTATCATTATGCTGTAGGATCGTCACAGTAAAGTGCATATTTAAAGGCAGTGATTCCACCAGGGAAATGTCTCCACTGACACATTAAATACTATATTAGTATATTGTTTCTTTGTGAACAAATATTCTATATGTAAAATTAAACTATGATAATGTTGCCTAATCAATTGGACATATGGCCTGAGTGATAACGGTTTAATGCACGCAATAGGTTAATTGTTTAATTTTAATAGAACTCTTGTATCTCAAGCAGATTTGCCTAAAATAAGAAAAAAATACACCAAAGTCCTAAAACTGCAGAATAATTTTGATTCAAAGAGCTCTTAACCCAAAGCAAAAGGAATATATAAACCAAAACTTCCTTTCTCAGACAAATAGATTAGGCTTGTTGCTTGTTAGTTAGAAAATAGCTTGTGTTCCCATTCTCCCCGAGGAACTCTGCACGAGGGGAATAGATATAATGAGAATGCATTTAATGAAACCAGTCTGTTGGAATTTCAAAGACTGCTTTAAAATGCCACATAAAACACGAGCCTCATTCAAGCCCCTGTCTCTGACTTTGAACTTGTTTCCATATACAGAATGTGCAGATGAGAAAGAGAATTTTACACACTGCCGAAGCGGAATTTATTGTGTTGGAATGAAAAAAGTTACATTCTGTCAAAGTTTTCTGCAGACATTGTCCCTTATACCAGTGTCTGCAGAAAAGGCTTTGTGAAAAAAATGTGTTTTGCACAAGCTAGCATGACATGTCATCTAAGGAGAATGTTCTTCTGGGGAGGGTTCATAGCAGAAAGACAGTTTAGCAGGGAATGACGATTTTTAGGGTTCAAGTGTGTCGGTTCCCACAAAAGAGATGGCAACACTCTTTATAGGGGTTAATGTAGGGCTGGGCGATTATGGCCTAAAGCAAAATCACTATTAATTGAACATTTAACTTCGATTATGATTAATAAACGATTTCTAGGCCACACCCCTTTTGCATGCCACACTCCATATTTGTCACACCATTGAATTAATATAGATCCCCTAAGCCTGCTGTATACTTCTTTATATAATATACCCCCGACACTGCCCCTCACACAGTATAATGCCCCCTTTAGCTGTCCCCACACAGTATAGTACCCCTATGAAGCCCCAATACTGCCTAATAAAAAGAATAAAATACATAGTCACCTAACCCCATTCTAACAACGTGTGAAGAACTCTCTGCTCCTCAGGGCTCGGCACATATTTTCATATTTTGAGTGGGCAGTACCCGTCCCAATAAACAGATGATAGGGGTAATATACAGGGTTGATGGGGATTATATACAGGGAAGATGGCGGGCTGGTTTATACAGGGATGATGGGGGTTATATACAGGGATGTTGGCTAGCTGGTATATACAGGGTTAATGAGGGTCCCTGTATATAACCCCCATCATCCCTGCATATAACTTCTATTATCCCTGTGTATATATATATATAGGGTTGATTGGGTAATATACAGGGTTGATTGGGTAATATATAGAGATGATGGGGGTAATATACAGGAATGATGGGCATTATATACAGGAATGATGGCTGCTATATACAGGGAGGATGGCTGCTATATACAGGGATGATGGGGTTAATATACAGGGACTGCAATCATCCCTGTATATTACACCATCAACCCTGTATATAACCCCATCATCCCTGTATATAACTCCCATCATCCCTGTATACAGAGTGGATGGGGTGATATACCGGGATGATGGGGGTTAAATACAGGAATGATGGGGGTTATCTACAGGAATGATGGCTGCTATATACAAGGATGATTGGGGTCATATATAGGGACACCAATCATCCCTGTATATTACCCCATCAAGCCTGTGTATAACCCCCATCATCCGTGCATATACAATTGGGGCGGGCACTGAGGCTAGACACCTCGGACCAATAGGATGACTAAAATCACTGTATATGACACGTCCAGCGGACTCTAAAAATATGCGCGCTGAGCGGCCAGCTTTACATTGTGAATAGTACAACAGGGAAATGACAGTTCCCTCCTCTACTATAGGATTCAATACTATAAGTAGAAACCACAAAAAAAACAAGAAAACCAAAATGCGCAAGATGAAGTCAGTTTTAGTTTTCTTCCGATTAATTGCCCAGCCCTAGGTTAAACCTCTGGTTTTCTAAGTGTACGTGTAACGACGGGGGTACTGAAATGGACAAGTGAGCCCTAATCTACCCGCCACACTGTCCCTGCCTACTTGCAACGACCCGCCCTAGGAGACGGGGTACAACTGGGCGGCGGTCCCTACGCTCAGTAAGTGCACGAGACAAACATACAAGGTAATACAAAGCAAAGGGAAAGGGGCAGTTGCCCACGGCAACACCGTGAGCAACCAAAATGGTGAACGAGCCAAGTAAAACCAGGAGAGCACGAGGTACCAAACGCAGAGCAGGAGAGTAGTCAGTAAGCCAGGGTCAGTATGGAGCAAGATAAAATAGATAGGAGCTGTAGCTGGGCCAGGAACCCACACGAGAAGAATCACAAGCAAAGGAGGAACAGGAAAGGCAGGTATAAATAGACAGAGGGCGGGAGCTAGCTCCGTCTGGCCAGGCTGCGATAGGCTCTCCCACTCCTAAGCCTGCCATCCTGAGTGGTGGAAGATGGAGTCAGTCTCAGAGACGTAGATTCAGGTGCAGACTGATTACCTATGGGAGTTAACCCCGAAGCTGTGCCTGGCAGATCCTTTATAGTACCCCCCCTTTTATGAGGGGCCACCGGACCCTTTCTAAGTGGACCTGGTTTACTGGGGAAATGAAGGTGGAACTTCCTGACCAATACCCCAGCGTGAACATCCCGGGCGGGTACCCAAGTCCTCTCCTCAGGCCCGTATCCTCTCCAATGGACCAGGTACTGGAGGGAGCCTTGGACCATCTTGCTGCCCACAATCTTGGCCATCTCGAATTCCACCCCCTCAGGGGTGAGAACGGGAACAGGAGGTTTCCTCGAGGGAGCCAAGGACGAGGAGCAGCGTTTAAGGAGGGAGGCATGAAACACGTTGTGTATACGAAAAGATTGGGGTAACTCCAGCCGGAAGGAGACAGGATTGAGGACTTCAATGACCTTATACGGCCCAATAAACCGGGGAGCAAACTTCTTGGACGGGACCTTAAGACGCAAGTTCCTAGACGATAACCACACCAGATCCCCGACCATAAACAAGGGGTTAGCAGAACATTTTCTATCAGCCTGAGTTTTTTGTACGCTCTGGGACGCCTCTAGGTTCTTCTGAACCTGGGCCCAGACTGTGCACAGTTCCCGATGAACAACCTTTACCTCAGGATTGTTGGAACTACCAGGTGAAACGGAGGAGAACCGTGGATTAAACCCAAAATTACAGAAAAAAGGGGGAGACCCCTGACGAGTTACTGACCTGGTTATTAAGGGAAAATTCGGCGAGGGGAATGAATGAGACCCAATCATATTGACAGTCAGAGATAAAACACCTTAAATATTGTTCTAGAGATTGATTAGTCCTCTCAGTTTGGCCATTGGTTTCAGGATGGAAGGCAGAGGAGAAGGACAGATCAATCTCCAACTTTTTACAGAAGGCTCTCCAAAACAATTAAACAAATTGTACCCCTCAGTCCGAAACAATATTGACAGGGACCCCATGGAGACGCAGGATGTGTTTGACAAACAAGGTAGCTAACGTCTTGGCGTTGGGTGGTTTCTTGAGGGGCACAAAGTGGCGCATCTTACTGAAGCGGTCTACTACCACCCACACCACAGACTTGCCTTGGGATGGAGGCAAATCGGTGATAAAATCCATGGAGATATGGGTCCAAGGTCTCTAGGGAATGGGCAACGAACGTAGTAAGCCCGCTGGTCGGGACTTGGGAGTCTTGGACCTAGCACAAACCTCACAAGCGGCGACGTAGGCCTTAACGTCTTTAGGCAACCCAGGCCACCAATAGTTTCTGGCAATGAGGTGTTTGGTACCCAGGATGCCTGGATGACCAGATAGTGCGGAGTCATGATTTTCCCTAAGCACACTTAGCCGGTATTGCAGGGGAACAAACAGCTTGTCCTCAGGAAGGTTCTCGGGAGCTTAACCTTGATCAGCCGCAATTTCAGAGACTAAATCAGAATCAATAGAAGAAATGATTATACCAGGAGGCAAAATACAAGCAGGATATTCCTCCGAAGGAGGGCTGGCCATGAAGCTACGCGACAGTGCATCGGCCTTAATAGTTTTAGACCCAGCCCCATAGGTAACCAAAAAGTTGAATCTGGTAAAAAATAGCGCCCATCGAGCTTGTCTCGGGTTTAGTCTCCGGGCAGATTCTAGGAAAACCAGATTCTTGTGGTTGGTAAGGACCGTTACCTGGTGCCTAGCCCCCTACAGGAAGTGGCGCCACTCTTCAAATGCCCATTTAATGGCTAAGAGTTCACGGTTGCCAATATCATAGTTACTCTCAGTGGGCGAAAACCTCCTGGAGAAGTAGGCACAGGGGCGGAGATGGGTGAGGGACCTGGTACCCTGGGACAAGACAGCCCCCACTCCCAACTCGGATGCGTCAACTTCCACGATAAATGGCTCCATTTGGTTGGGCTGAACCAGCACCGGGGCCGAGATAAAGCACTTTTAAGGACCTCAAAAGCCTGGGCAGCCTCAGGAGGCCAGTGGAGGAGATCAGCACCTTTGCAAGTGAGGTCCGTAAGAGGCTTAGCGATGACGGAGAAGTTAGCAATAAATCTCCTGTAATAATTAGCAAACCCCAAAAAACACTGTAACGCCTTCAGGGAGGCAGGTTGGACCCATTCCGCCACAGCCTGAACCTTGGCGGGGTCCATGCGCAATTCATGAGGAGTGAGGATTTGACCCAAAAATTGTATCTCCTGTACCCCAAACACACATTTTTCGGTTTTCGCAAACAGTTTGTTTTCCTGAAGGACCTGGAGCACCTTCCTGACATGCTCAATGTGGGAGGACCAGTCCTTGGAAAACACCAGTATGTCATCAAGGTACACTACAAGAAATATCCCCAGGTAATCTCTCAAAATCTCATTTATGAAATTCTGGAAGACCGCAGGAGCATTACACAACCCAAAGGGCATGACGAGGTATTCGAAATGACCTTCGGGCGTGTTAAACGCAGTCTTCCACTCATCCCCCTCTTTGATGCGGATAAGGTTATACGCCCCCCGTAGATCAAACTTAGAGAACCATTGGGCCCCCTGAACCTGATTAAAGAGATCAGGAATCAAAGGAAGGGGATACTGGTTCCTTACAGTGACCTTATTCAGGTTACGGTAGTCAATGCATGGCCTAAGACCACCATCCTTCTTCCCTACGATGAAGAAGCCAGCACCTACCGGAGAAGTAGAGGGGTGAATGTAACCCTTGCCCAGGCATTCCTGGATATACTCTCTCATGGCTTCACGTTCGGGACAAGAAATATTAAATATCCTACCCTTAGGAAGCTTAGCTCCTGGTACCAATTCGATAGCACAATCGTATTCTCTATGAGGAGGTAACACTTCGGAGGCCTCCTTAGAGAAAACATCAGCGAAGTCCTGAACAAACTCAGGTAGAGTGTTCACCTCCTCAGGGGGAGAAATAGAATTAACAGAAAAACATGACGTCAAACATTCATTACCCCATTTGGTAAGCTCCCCAGTATTGCAGTCAAACGTGGGATTATGCAACTGCAACCAGGGAAGGCCTAAAACCAAATCGGACGATAATCCCTGCATCAACAGTACAGAGCACTGCTCCAAATGCATGGAGCCAACAAGGAGTTCAAAAACAGGGGTATGCTGTGTAAAATAACCATTAGCAAGAGGAGTGGAGTCAATACCCACTACCGGGACAGGTTTAGGCAAAACAATCAAAGGCATAGCAAGAGACATAGCAAATTCCACAGACATGATATTAGCAGAGGACCCTGAATCCACGAAGGCACTGCCGGTAGCAGACCTACCACCAAAAGAGACCTGAAAGGGAAGCAAGATCTTATTACGTTTCATATTTACGGGAAATACCTGTGCGCCCAAGTGACCTCCCCGATGATCAATTAGGCGCGGAATTTCTCCGGCTGCATTCTTACGCTTAGGACTGTTGTTCACTTGATGCTTGTCATCCCCACAGTAGAAGCAGAGACCATTCTTCCTGCGGAAATCTCTACGTTGTTGGGGGGACACGGAGGCCCCGAGTTGCATAGGTACCTATGAGTCTTCCGGGGAGGAACGAAGCAACGGAACCTCGGGAGGCATCATTGGGGAGTCGGAGGAGAAAACACATAAACGTTCACATTGTCGTTCCCTGAGACGTCGGTCAAGTTGTACCGCTAAAGCCATAACCTGGTCTAGGAAGTCAGAAGAGGGATAGCTAACTAGCAGGGCTTTCAGGGCATTCGACAGACCCAACCTAAACTGGCACCTTAAGGCAGGGTCATTCCACCGAGAAGCTACGCACCACCTCCTAAAGTCAGAACAATACTCCTCAACAGGTCTCTTACCCTGACGTAAGGTCACCAGCTGACTCTCGGCAAAGGCAGTCCTGTCAGTCTCGTCATAAATGAGTCAGAGAGCAGAAAATAAACGATCAACGGAGGAAAGTTCAGGGGCGTCAGGAGCCAAGGAGAAGGCCCACTCTTGGGGCCCTTCCTGGAGCCGGGACATAATTATACCCACCCGCTGGCTCTCAGAACCTGAGGAATGAGGCTTTAAGCGAAAGTTAAGCCTACAACTCTCCCGAAAGGAGAGAAAAGCCCTCCGGTCCCCTGAGAACCGGTCGGGCAACTTGAGGTGGGGTTCAAGAGGTGAGGGGAACTACAAAGGTAGCATCAGGCTGGTTGACCCTCTGAGCCAGGGCCTGGACCTGTAGGGAGAGAGCCTGCATTTGCTGAGCCAGGGTCTCAAGGGGGTCCATAGTGGTGTCAGGGACCAGGGTAGACTAGGTATGGGCTTGTGATTATGTAACGACGGGGGTACGGAAACGGACAAGTGAGCCCTAATCTACCCACCACACTGTCCCTGCCTACTTGCAACGACCCACCATAGGCGACGGGGTACAACTGGGCGGCGGTCCCTATGCTCAGTAAGTGCACGAGACAAACATACAAGGGAATACAAAGCAAAGGGAAAGGGAAGTTGCCCACGGTAACACCGTGAGCAACCAGAGTGGTGAACGAGCCAAGTCAAAACAGGAGAGCACGAGGTACCAAACGCAGAGCAGGAGAGTAGTCAGTAAGCCAGGGTCAGTATTGAGCAGGATAAAATAGATAGGAGCTGTAGCTGTGCCAGGAAACCACACGAGAAGAATCACAAGCAAAGGAGGAACAGGAAAGGCAGGTATAAATAGACAGAGGGCGGGAGCTAGCTCCGTCTGGCCAGGCTGCGATAGGCTCTCCCACTCCTAAGCCTGCCATCCTGAGTGGTGGAAGATGGAGTCAGTCTCAGAGACGTAGATTCAGGTGCAGACTGATTACCTATGGGAGTTAACCCCGAAGCTGTGCCTGGCAGATCCTTTATAGTACCCCCCCTTTTATGAGGGGCCACCGGACCCTTTCTAAGTGGACCCGGTTTACTGGGGAAACGAAGGTGGAACTTCCTGACCAATACCCCAGCGTGAACATCCCGGGCGGGTACCCAAGTCCTCTCCTCAGGCCCGTATCCTCTCCAATGGACCAGGTACTGGAGGGAGCCTTGGACCATCTTGCTGTCCACAATCTTGGCCATCTCGAATTTCACCCCCTCAGGGGTGAGAACGGGAACAGGAGGTTTCCTCGAGGGAGCCAAGGACGGGGAGCAGCGTTTAAGGAGGGAGGCATGAAACACGTTGTGTATTCGAAAAGATGGGGGTAACTCCAGCCGGAAGGAGACAGGATTGAAGACTTCAATGACCTTATACGGCCTAATAAACCGGGGAGCAAACTTCTTGGACGGGACCTTAAGACGCAAGTTCCTAGACGATAACCACACCAGATCCCCGACCATAAACAAGGGGTTAGCAGAACGTTTTCTATCAGCCTGAGTTTTTTGTACGCTCTGGGACGCCTCTAGGTTCTTCTGAACCTGGGCCCAGACTGTGCACAGTTCCCGATGAACAACCTTTACCTCAGGATTGTTGGAACTACCAGGTGAAACGGAGGAGAACCGTGGATTAAACCCAAAATTTCAGAAAAAGGGGGAGACCCCTGACGAGTTACTGACCCGGTTATTAAGGGAAAATTCGGCGAGGGGAATGAATGAGACCCAATCATATTGACAGTCAGAGATAAAACACCTTAAATATTGTTCTAGAGATTGATTAGTCCTCTCAGTTTGGCCATTGGTTTCAGGATGGAAGGCAGAGGAGAAGGACAGATCAATCTCCAACTTTTTACAGAAGGCTCTCCAAAACAATGAAACAAATTGTACCCCTCTGTCCGAAACAATATTGACAGGGACCCCATGGAGACGCAGGATGTGTTTGACAAACAAGGTAGCTAACGTCTTGGCGTTGGGTGGTTTCTTGAGGGGCACAAAGTGGCGCATCTTACTGAAGTGGTCTACTACCACCCACACCACAGACTTGCCTTGGGATGGATGCAAATCGGTGATAAAATCCATGGATATATGGGTCCAAGGTCTCTAGGGAATGGGTAACGAACGTAGTAAGCCCGCTGGTCGGGACTTGGGAGTCTTGGACCTAGCACAAACCTCACAAGCGGAGACGTAGGCCTTAACGTCTTTAGGCAACCCAGGCCACCAATAGTTTCTGGCAATGGGGTGTTTGGTACCCAGGATGCCTGGATGACCAGATAGTGCGGAGTCATGATTCTCCCTAAGCACACTTAGCCGGTATTGCAGGGGAACAAACAGCTTGTCCTCAGGAAGGTTCTCAGAAGCTGAACCTTGATCAGCCGCAATTTCAGAGACTAAATCAGAATCAATAGAAGAAATGATTATACCAGGAGGCAAAATACAAGCAGGATCTTCCTCCGAAGGAGGGCTGGCCATGAAGCTACGCGACAGTGCATCGGCCTTAATATTTTTAGACCCAGCCCTATAGGTAACCAAAAAGTTGAATCTGGTAAAAAATAGCGCCCATCGAGCTTGTCTCGGGTTTAGTCTCCGGGCAGATTCTAGGAAAACCAGATTCTTGTGGTTGGTGAGGACCGTTACCTGGTGCCTAGCCCCCTCCAGGAAGTGGCGCCACTCTTCAAATGCCCATTTAATGGCTAAGAGTTCACGGTTGCCAATATCATAGTTACTCTCAGTGGGCGAAAACTTCCTGGAGAAGTAGGCACAGGGGCGGAGATGGGTGAGGGACCTGGTACCCTGGGACAAGACAGCCCCCACTCCCAACTCGGATGCGTGAAATTCCACGATAAATGGCTCCCTTTGTTGGGCTGAACCAGCACCAGGGCCGAGATAAAGCACTTCTTAAGGACCTCAAAAGCCTGGACAGCCTCAGGAGGCCAGTGGAGGAGATCAGCACCTTTGCAAGTGAGGTCCGTAAGAGGCTTAGCGATGACGGAGAAGTTAACAATAAATCTCCTGTAATAATTAGCAAACCCCAAAAAACACTGTAACGCCTTCAGGGAGGCAGGTTGGACCCATTCCGCCACAGCCTGAACCTTGGCGGGGTCCATGCGGAATTCATGAGGAGTGAGGATTTGACCCAAAAATGGTATCTCCTGTACCCCAAACACACATTTTTCGGTTTTCGCAAACAGTTTGTTTTCCCGAAGGACCTGGAGCACCTTCCTGACATGCTCAATGTGGGAGGACCAGTCCTTGGAAAACACCAGTATGTCATCAAGGTACACTACAAGAAATATCCCCAGGTAATCTCTCAAAATCTCATTTATGAAATTCTGGAAGACCGCAGGAGCATTACACAACCCAAAGGGCATGACGAGGTATTCGAAATGACCTTCGGGCGTGTTAAATGCAGTCTTCCACTCATCCCCCTCTTTGATGCGGATAAGGTTATACGCCCCCCGTAGATCAAACTTAGAGAACCATTGGGCCCCCTGAACCTGATTAAAGAGATCAGGAATCAAAGGAAGGGGATACTGGTTCCTTACAGTGACCTTATTCAGGTTACGGTAGTCAATGCATGGCCTAAGACCACCATCCTTCTTCCCTACGAAGAAGAAGCCAGCACCTACCGGAGAAGTAGAGGGGTGAATGTAACCCTTGGCCAGGCATTCCTGGATATACTCTCTCATGGCTTCACGTTCGGGACAAGAAATATTAAATATCCTACCCTTAGGAAGCTTAGCTCCAGGTACCAATTCGATAGCACAATCGTATTCTCTATGAGGAGGTAACACTTCGGAGGCCTCCTTAGAGAAAACATCAGCGAAGTCCTGAACAAACTCAGGTAGCGTGTTCACTTCCTCAGGGGGAGAAATAGAATTAACAGAAAAACATGACGTCAAACATTCATTACCCCATTTGGTAAGCTCCCCAGTATTGCAGTTAAACGTGGGATTATGCAACTGCAACCAGTGAAGGCCTAAAACCAAATCGGACGATAATCCCTGCATCAACAGTACAGAGCACTGCTCCAAATGCATGGAGCCAACAAGGAGTTCAAAAACAGGGGTATGCTGTGTAAAATAACCATTAGCAAGAGGAGTGGAGTCAATACCCACTACCGGGACAGGTTTAGGCAAATCAATCAAAGGCATAGCAAGAGACATAGCAAATTCCACAGACATGATATTAGCAGAGGACCCTGAATCCACGAAGGCACTGCCGGTAGCAGACCTACCACCAAAAGAGACCTGAAAGGGAAGCAAGATCTTATTACGTTTCATATTTACGGGAAATACTTGTGCGCCCAAGTGACCTCCCCGATGATCACTTAGGCGCGGAAGTTATCTGGCTGCATTCTTACGCTTAGGACACTTGTTCACTTGATGCTTGTCATCCCCACAGTAGAAGCAGAGACCATTCTTCCTGCGGAAATCTCTACGTTGTTGGGGGGACCCGAGTTGCATAGGTACCTATGAGTCTTCCGGGGAGGAACGAAGCAACGGAACCTCGGGAGGCATCATGGGGGAGTCGGAGCAGAAAACACATAAACGTTCACATTGTCGTTCCCTGAGACGTCGGTCAAGTTGTACCGCTAAAGCCATAACCTGGTCTAGAGAGTCAGAAGAGGGGTAGCTAACTAGCAGGTCTTTCAGGGCGTTCGACAAGCCCAACCTAAACTGGCACTTTAAGGCACGGTCATTCCACCGAGAAGCTATGCACCACTTCCTAAAGTCAGAACAATACTCCTCAACAGGTCTCTTACCCTGACGTAAGGTCACCAGCTGACTCTCGGCAAAGGCAGTCCTGTCAGTCTCGTCATAAATGAGTCCGAGAGCAGAAAAGAAACGATCAACGGAGGAAAGTTCAGGGGCGTCAGGAGCCAAGGAGAAGGCCCACTCTTGGGGCCCTTCCTGGAGCCGGGACATAATTATACCCACCCGCTGACTCTCAGAACCTGAGGAATGAGGCTTTAAGCGAAAGTTAAGCCTACAACTCTCCAGAAAGGAGAGAAAAGCCCTCCGGTCCCCTGAGAAACGGTCGGGCAAATTGAGATGGGGTTCAAGAGGTGAGGTGAGGGGAACTACCAAGGTAGCATCAGGCTGGTTGACCCTCTGAGCCAGGGCCTGGACCTGTAGGGAGAGACCCTGCATTTGCTGAGCCAGGGTCTCAAGGGGGTCCATAGTGGTGTCAGGGACCAGGGTAGACTAGGTGTGGGCTTGTGATTATGTAACGACGGGGGTAGGGAAACGGACAAGTGAGCCCTAATCTACCCGCCACACTGTCCCTGCCTACTTGCAACGACCCACCCTAGGCGACGGGGTACAACTGGGCGGCGGTCCCTATGCTCAGTAAGTGCACGAGACAAACATACAAGGGAATACAAAGCAAAGGGAAAGGGGCAGTTGCCCACGGTAACACCGTGAGCAACCAGAGTGGTGAACGAGCCAAGTCAAACCAGGAGAGCACGAGGTACCAAACGCAGAGCAGGAGAGTAGTCAGTAAGCCAGGGTCAGTATGGAGCAGGATAAAATAGATAGGAGCTGTAGCTGGGCCAGGAAACCACACAAGAAGAATCACAAGCAAAGGAGGAACAGGAAAGGCAGGTATAAATAGACAGAGGGCGGGAGCTAGCTCCGTCTGGCCAGGCTGCGATAGGCTCTCCCACTCCTAAGCCTGCCATCCTGAGTGGTGGAAGATGGAGTCAGTCTCAGAGACGTAGATTCAGGTGCAGACTGATTACCTATGGGAGTTAACCCCGAAGCTGTGCCTGGCAGATCCTTTACAGTACGTCCACACACAGCATAAACACTGTGGAATTACCATCCAGATTTTTCAAGCGGAAATTCTGCAGCGTATTACAGTAGCAGCAGAGTGGATGAGATTTGATAAAATCTCATCCATGTGCTGCTGAAAAAAAATGTAGATGAGATGTGCCAGAAATGGACCTGTAGTGCAGATTCTCTCAGAATTGCTTGTTTTTGGTATTTTCCTCTTCCAAAAAATGAAGTAAAAAGTGATCAAAAAGACATATACAGTGAAGGAAATAAGTATTTGATCACTTGCTGATTTTGTAAGTTTGCCCACTGTCAAAGACATGAACAGTCTAGAATTTTTAGGCAAGGTTAATTTTACCAGTGAGAGATAGATTATATTAAAAAAGAAACAGAAAATCACATTGTCAAAATTATATATATTTATTTGCATTGTGCACAGAGAAATAAGTATTTGATCCCTTTGGCAAACAAGACTTAATACTTGGTGGCAAAACCCTTGTTGGCAAGCACAGCAGTCAGACGTTTTTAGTATTTGATGATGAGGTTTGCACACATGTTAGATGTAATTTTGGTCCACTCCTCTTTGCAGATCATCTGTAAATCATTAAGATTTCGAGGCTGTCGCTTGGCAACTCGGATCTTCAGCTCCCTCCATAAGTTTTCGATGGGATTAAGGTCTGGAGACTGGCTAGGCCACTCCATGACCTTAATGTGCTTCTTTTTGAGCCACTCCTTTGTTGCCTTGGCTGTATGTTTGGGGTCATTGTCTTGCTGGAAGACCCAGCCACGAGCCATTTTTATGTCCTAGTGGAGGGAAGGAGGTTGTCACTCAGGATTTGACGGTACATGGCTCCATCCATTCTCCCATTGATGCGGTGAAGTAGTCCTGTCCCCTTAGCAGAGAAACACCCCCAAAACATAATGTTTCCACCTTCATGCTTGACGGTGTTCTTTGGGTCATAGGCAGCATTTCTCTTCCTCCAAACACGGCGAGTTGAGTTAATGCCAAAGAGCTCAATTTTAGTCTCATCTGACCACAGCACCTTCTCCCAATCACTCTCAGAATCATCCAGATGTTCATTTGCAAACTTCAGATGGGCCTGTACATGTGCCTTCTTGAGCAGGGGGACCTTGCGGGCAGTGCAGGATTTTAATCCATTACGGCGTAATGTGTTACCAATGGTTTTCTTGGTGACTGTGGTCCCAGCTGCCTTGAGATCATTAACAAGTTCCCCCCGTGTAGTTTTCGGCTGAGCTCTCACCTTCCTCAGGATCAAGGATACCCCACGAGGTGAGATTTTGCATGGAGCCCCAGATCGATGTCGATTGACAGTCATTTTGTATGTCTTCCATTTTCTTACTATTGCACCAACAGTTGTCTCCTTCTCACCCAGCGTCTTACTTATGGTTTTGTAGCCCATTCCAGCCTTGTGCAGGTCTATGGTCTTGTCCCTGACATCCTTAGAAAGCTCTTTGGTCTTGCCCATGTTGTAGAGGTTAGAGTCAGACTGATTAATTGAGTCTGTGGACAGGAGTCTTTTATACAGGTGACCATGTAAGACAGCTGTCTTTAATGCAGGCACCAAGTTGATTTGGAGCGTGTAACTGGTCTGGAGGAGGCTGAACTCTTAATGGTTGATAGGGGATCAAATACTTATTTCTCTGTGCACAATGCAAATAAATATATATAATTTTGACAATGTGATTTTCTGTTTTTTTTTTAAATATAATCTATCTTTCACTGGTAAAATTAACCTAGCCTAAAAATTCTAGACTGTTCATGACTTTGACAGTGGGCAAACTTACAAAATCAGAAAGGGATCAAATACTTATTTCCTCCACTGTATGTCCCAAAATGGTACCCATAAAATCTACAGCTGGTTTCGCAAAAAACAAGCTCTCACACAGCTTCATCAACCGAAAAAGTTATGGCACTAGTAATGCGGTGATGAAAAAACATCCAGGCCCTAGTATTTAGGAATTAGGAAGGGAAATAGAATATCTGCTGGAAGCGAAGGAGCCCGTATTATACCAGGTCAACACTTTCCCATCAAAATGTCCTAAACTACAACGGAGGAAACACTCCAAAAGATGCAGAGTATTACAAAAGGGGGATTAGAAAGGATACCATTTATCAGTGCCACACTGGTCTGTGCATAACGGAATGCTTCACAGAGTACCACACATCTATGGAAAGTTTTATTATTTACCACATTATTATACCCTCTTATAATGCCCCTGATGTACTCCGCACAGATTAAATATGCCCCCACATTATAAACTGAAATACCAGTAATACTCAAAACTAATACCAAGCAAAATCCACGATCAAAATGGCGGTCCTTCCCTTCTAAGCCCTACAGTGTGCCCAAACAGCAGTTTACGTCCACATGTAAAGCATTGCCATACCCGTGAGAACCCGCTTAACAATTTATGGGGTAAGATTCTCCCGTAGCACAAGCTGGGTGCAACATATTGTGCGGTGAAATGGCATATCAGTGGAAAAATTGCAATATTCACTTTGCATCATCCACTTAGTATTAATTTCTGAAAAACACCTGTGGGGTCTAAATGCTCACTACACCCCTTGATAAATGCCTTTAGGGGTGTTGTTTCTAAAATGCAGTCACTTTCTTTTTGGTACATCAGGGGTTTTTCAAATGCGACATGGCATCCGCAAACCATTCCAGCAAAATCTACGCTCCAAGTCAAATACCATCCTTTTACTCCGAACCAACCCATATATCCAAACAGCAGTTTGTAACCACATATGGGGTATTACCATACTCGGGAGACATTGCTTTACAAATGTTGGGGTGGTTTCTCTTAATTCCTTGTGAAAATCAAAGATATTGAACTAAAACTACATCTTATCGGAAAAAATAATAATTTGTAGTTTTCACAGCTTAATTTTAATTAATCAGCAAAAAACCTTTTGGGGTCAAAATTCTCACTATACCCCCAGATGATTCCTTAAGGGTGTAGTTTTCCAAATCGAGTCACTTTTGGGGTGTTCCCACTGTACTAATACTACAGTGGCTCATCAAATGCGACATGGTGCCCAGAAACCATTCCAAAAGCTAAATGGCGCTCCTTCTCTTCTGAGCCCTACCGTGTGTCCAAACAGCAGTTTATGACTGCATATGGGGTATTGCTGTACTCGGGAGAAAATGCTTTACAAATGTTAGGGGCCTTTTCTCCTCTAATTGCTGCAAAACACCTATGGGGTCAAAATGGTCACTATAACTCTAGATAATTGTAATTTGCCAATTGTGGGGTTTCCAGCATTTTGGCCCCTCTGGGGCCTTGCAAATGCGACTTCGGAACCATTCCAGCAAAACTTGAGCTTCAAAAGCCAAATGGCGCTCCTTTCTTTCTGAGATCTGCCGTGTTTCCAAACAGCCGTTTATGACCACAAAGGGTATTGCTGTAGAGAAATTGGTTTACAAATGTAGGGGTGCTTTTTCTCCTTTAGTCCTTCAGGAAATGAAAAAATTCTACGTTTTAGTGGAAAAAAATATATTTATTATTTTCAAAGCCCAATTCTACTAAAATCTATGAAACACCCGTGAGGTCAAAATGCTCACTACACACCTAGATAACTTTCTTTTGGGATGTTATTTCCAAAATGGGATATTTTTTTGGGGGGTGTTTCCTTTGTTTTGGCACCACAAGACCTATTCAAACCTGACATGGTGTATAAAATATAATCTAATAAAAAGAAAACTCCAAAATCCACTAGGTTCTCCTTTGCTTCTAAGCCCTGTGCTTAAGTCCATTAGCACACTAGGGCCACATGTGGTATATTTCTAAAAACTGAAGAATCTGGGTAATACATGTTTTGTTGTATTTCTCTGGTAAAGCGTTCTGTGTTACAGAAAATAATGGATTAAATATTACATTCTGCAAAAAAAATGATTTGTGAATTTCACCTCTACATTTCTTTAATTCCTGTGAAACTACTAAAGTGTTAAGAAACTTTCTAAATGCTGTTTTGAATACATTGAGGGGTGCAGGTTTTAAAATGGGGGATTTATGGGGGTTTGTAAACTTTGGGCCCCTCAAAGCCAATTGAGAACTGAACTGGTCCTTGACAAAATATAGCCTTTTGAAATTGTCTTGAAAATGGGAGAAATTTCTTCTAAAGTTATAAGTTATAAGCCTTGTAATGTCCTAGAAAAATAAAAGGATGTTCAAAAAATAATGCCAATCTAAAGTAGACATATGGGAAATGTTAATTTGCAAATATTTTGTGTGGTATTACTACCTATCTTACAAGCAGATGCATTTAAATGTATAAAGATGCTAATTTCTGCAATTTTCTACTATATTTAGATGTTTCTCACATTTAAATTCTGAATGTATTAACCAAATTTTAGCACTAACATAAAGTCCAATGTGTCATAAGAAAACAGTCTCGGATAGGTAAAAGTATTCCAAAGTTATTACCACATAAAGTGACACGTGTCAGATTTGAAAACTGAGGCTCTGTCAGGAAGGTCAAAACTGACTGCAGCGGGAAGGGGTTAAGCGCTGAGCCCGGGGAACACCTTGACGTCACTGTCCATATAGGGACAGTGATATCAGGGTTTTCAACTATGAAGTCCACGACCAGAGCCATCGTTAGGGGGGGCAAACTGGGCAATTGCCCAGGGCCCCCATCCTCTTTGGGCCCCCTGCCCACGGCTGTTACGGGGCCCACACCACTTGGCCTATTACATTTATGGGCTGGGCGGCACGGGTCCCCTCATGCCAGGTGGCGTCGCTAGCACCGGAGGGGTCCCGGTGCTAGCGACAGCCACATTCACGTGTATCTGCGTCCTCAGGATGCAGATACAAATGAATATCATAGGCTGCAGGCCACGTTAGGCCTGCAGCCTATGATGACGTCAGTGAATCACGCAGGTCTGCGCATGCCTCCTGCCTGGAGATAGTGCATTGCTCCGTCTGTCGCGGGAACGGGGCAAGGTAAGTACAACATTTTTATTATTTTTGTGGACTGTGTGGCACTATATACAATGGGTGGGGGGGGCGCTGTGTAGCACTATATACAAGGGGGATTGATGTGTGGCACTATATACAGGGGGGATTGATGTGTAACACTATATACAAGGGGCTATTGATGTGTAGCACTATATACAACTGAGGGGTGAAGGGGCGGATTGATGTGTAGCACTATATACAAGGGGGGGTGCTGTGTAGCACTATATAAAAGGTGGGGAGCGCTGTGTAGCACTATATACAACGGGGGTTGCTGTGTGGCACTATATACAAGGTGGGGGGTTCTGTGTGGCCCTGTATAAATGGGAGGGGGGCTGTGTACCACTATATACAAGGGGGGTTCTGTGTGGCACTATATACAAGGGGGTGCTGTGTGCCACTATATATAAGGGGTTGCACTGTGTGCCACTACATGCAAGGGGGTGTTCTGTCTGGACTACATGCAAGGTGGGGTCCTGTGTGGCACTATATACAAGGGCAGGGCATTGGGGCTCTATATACAAGGAAGAGGGGCTGTGTGCCACTATACAAGGGAGGGGGGCTATGGGCCACTATATACAAGGGAGGGGCGCTGTGTGGCACTATATACAAGGGAGGGGGGACTATGTGAAACTATATACAAGAGGGGCTGTGTGGCAATATTTATTTTATTGTGATGAGCACTGAGGGATCATTATTACCATCTGGGGCACTGTTGATTATCAGTTTCATTAGAGGGTGGGGTATACGTGGGGAGGATGCTTGAAAAACAAGAAGCCAACATGTCTGTTTCAAATTCTGCAGAGACGAGTCCTGGATGGAATAGGTCATCACAGTGGTCTGGGCCGGATGGAGAAAAGAAGGGGAAGTGAACGACTCTAATCAGAGAAAACATCACCTGTGAGTCACTAGATATACATGTGTTGTAATCACGTATATCGTCTGCAGAGCTCCTGTGTATAACTGGCATCTACCACTATATGGTGGTAATATTGGTCTTTGTATAGTGTTTTTTTATTCAGTAACAGCATGGGGGTATTCAGTCACCATGTGGTTATGGTGTTGCAATATTATTTGGACCTTATGTTGTGTTATTATTGGTAATATCCATCTTAACCCCTTAATGACCAGGCCATTTTGCGCGTTAATGACCAAGGAATATTTTTAGTTTTTTTACGGTCGCATTCCATGAGTCGTAACTTTTTTTTATTCGACATAGCCGTATAAGGGCTTGTTTTTTGCGGGACGAGTTGTATTTTGTATTTTCACCATTTTTATATCGATTAACTTTTATTAACTTTATTTTAGGAGAGAATTGAAAATAAGCAGCTATTCCAGCATTGATTTTCACGTTATAAATTTACGCCGTTTACTATGCAGCATAAATAACATGTTAATTTTATTCTATGGGTCGGCACGATTAAGGGGATACCAAATATGTAAAGGTTTTATATATTTTCCTACGTTTGTGCAATAAAAACCCTTTTAGAAAAAAATTACTTGTTTTTGCATCGCTGCATTCCAAGAGCCGTAACTTTTTTATTTTTCCATCAATGTGGCCGTATGTGGGCTTGATTTTTGCGGGCCAAGGTGTAGTTTTCAATAGTACTATTTTGGAGTACATAGGACTTACAGATTAACTTTTATTTAATTTTTTATGGGGGGAATGGGAGAAAAGAGAATTTTGCCGTTGTTTTTTGCGGTTTTTTTTTGGACACCGTTCATCCGGCGGTTTAATTAATGTGTTCATTTTATTGTTCAAGTCGCTATGATCGTGGGGATACCATATATGTGTATGTGTTATTTGTTTTAACACTTTTACTAAATAAAACCACTTTTTGGGCAAAGTTTATTTAACTGCTTTACATTTATTTATTTTTTGTCCCACCAGGGGACTTCACTATGCGATCTGCTGATCGCATATATAATGCTGTGGTATACTTAGTATATCAAAGCATTATTGCCTGTCAGTGTAAAACTGACAGGCAATCTATTAGGCCATGCCTCCGGCATGACCTAACAGGCATTTGCTGAAGCCAGACCTGGGTGTCTTTGTTAGGCCCCCGGCTGCTATGGAAAACCTACGGCGCCCCGCGATTTCTTTGCGGGGGTGCCGCATTAGATGTTGCTGTAGCTATTAACAGCAGCATTTAATGGGTTAAACTGCCGGAATCGGAGCGCGCTTCGATTTCGGCAGTTGCGGCAGGAGCCAGGCTGTGTATAACAGCCGTGCTCCTGCCGCTGATCGCGTGTGTACACTGTCAGTACCCGCGAGAAACACAGGACGAACTAGCAGCTGCAGAGGACTGCTATATCCGTCCCTTGGCGTTAAGAGGTTAAAATAGTGAGCTGTGTTCAGTAACAGTATGCTGATAATATTTCATCTGGTATAGTGGTATGATTTAACTGTATATGTAAATAGATAATTTTTTTTTGTGAGAAGGGGGACATATGCTTTGGGTCTTGCAACACTCTTGGACACGCTAGTAATCAGTGATGCAGTTCTCTGCACATCGCCTTCTGAATTTACTGCATTATTGATACAGTAAGGGTGTGTTCACATCAGTGTCGGGGTTCCATTGATGGCTTCCGTCAGACCTTTCCGTCAGGGGAATCACAGAAACGCAAACCAAACAGAAACCATAGCTTCCGTTTGCATTACCATTGATTTGGTAATGCAAACAGAATATGGATGTAAAGGATCTGCAAGGCACATCTTCTGTGTCAACGCCCATAGGTAATCAGTCTGCACCTGCTTCTATGTCTGTGAGACTGACTCCATCTTCCACCACTCAGGATGGCAGGCTTAGGAGTGGGAGAGCCTATCACAGCCTGGCCAGACGGAGCTAGCTCCCGCCCTCTGTCTATTTATACCTGCCTTTCCTGTTCCTCCTTGCTTGTGATTCTTCTCTGTTTGTTTACTGGCCCTGCTGCAGCTTCTTGTACTACTGATCCTCTGCTTGTGATTGACCTTGGCTTTTCTGACCACTCTTCTGCTCTGCGTTTTTGTACCTCGCTCATCTCCTGCTTTGACTCGGCTCGTTCACCTCGCTTGTTGCTCACGGTGTTTCCGTGGGCAACTTCCCATTTCCCTGGCTTCTTTGTACCCTTGTCTGTATGTCTGTCGCGCACCTATTGAGTGTAGGGACTGTCGCCCAGTTGTACCTCGTCGCCTAGGGCGGGTCGTTGCAAGTAGGCAGGGACTGAGTGGCGGGTAGATTAGGGCTCACTTGTCTGTTTCCCTACCCCGACATTACATAATCACAAGCCCATATACCTAGTCTACCCTGGTCCCTGACACTACTATGGACCCCCTTGAGACCCTGACTCAGCAAATGCAGGGCCTCTCCCCACAGGTCCAGGCCCTGGCTCAGAGGGACAACCAGCCTGATGCTACCCTGGTAGTGCCCCTCACCTCACCTCTTGAATCCCACCTCAAGTTGCCTGACCGGTTTTCAGGGGACCGGAAGACTTTTTTCTCCTTTCGGGAGAGTTGTAGGCTCTATTTTAGCTTAAAGCCCCACTCCTCTGGTTCTGAGAGCCAACGGGTGGGTATAATTATGTCCCGGCTCCAGGACGGGCCCCAAGAATGGGCCTTATCCTTGGCTCCTGACGCCCCTGAAATTTCCTCCGTTGAGCTTTTCTTTTCTGCTCTCGGGCTCATTTATGACGAGACTGACAAGACTGCCTTTGCTGAGAGTCAGCTGGTGACCTTACGTCAGGGTAAGAGACCTGTTGAGGAGTATTGTTCTGACTTTAGGAAGTGGTGCGTCGCTTCTCGGTGGAATGACCCTGCCTTAAGGTGCCAGTTTAGATTGGGTCTGTCGAACGCCCTGAAAGACCTGCTAGTTAGCTACCCCTCTTCTGACTCTCTAGATCAGGTTATGGCTTTAGCGGTACGACTTGACCGACGTCTCAGGGAACGACGACTTGAACGTGTTTGTGTTTTCTCCACTGACTCCCCCATGATGCCTCCCGAGGTTCCGTTGCTTCGTTCTTCCACGGAAGACTCGGAGGTACCTATGCAACACGGGGCCTCCGTGTCCCCCCAACAACGTAGAGAGTTCCACAGGAAGAATGGCCTCTGCTTCTACTGTGGGGATGACAAGCATCAAGTGAACAACTGTCCTAGGCGTAAGAATAAGCAGCCAGAAGAACTTCCGCGCCTAAGTGACCATCGGGGAGGTCACTTGGGCGCACAGGTATTTCCCGTAAATATGAAACGTAATAAAATCTTGCTTCCCTTTCAGGTCTCTTTTGGTGGTAGGTCTGCTACCGGCAGTGCCTTTGTGGATTCAGGGTCTTCTGCTAATATTATGTCTGTGGAATTTGCTATGTCTCTAGCTATGCCATTGATTGATTTGCCTAAACCTGTCCCTGTAGTGGGTATCGACTCCACTCCTCTTGCTAATGGTTATTTTACACAGCATACCCCTGTTTTTGAACTCCTTGTTGGCTCCATGCATTTGGAGCAGTGCTCTGTACTGGTGATGCAGGGATTATCGTCCGATTTGGTTTTAGGCCTTCCTTGGTTGCAGTTGCATAATCCCACGTTTGACTGGAATACTGGGGTGGTCGGGTTCACTCACCTCCCGACGCCCGCAGCCATGGATCTGTGAGCGCTGGCCTCCGTCTCCCTGCTAGGAGATGCCAGCGCTCAATTCCGCTCCGTCCGGCTGGGTCCCGTAGCGCGCACACATGAAAACAATGTTCATTAACCCACATGATTTCCTGCCCTATAAGAATGCCCCAGCCCTTCTGATCCTTGCCTGAGCGTTGTTAGTCTTTCCCAGTCTGTCTCGCAAATGGTCCCTTAGTGTCTCCCGTTCCAGCTGTTACCCGTGCCCTGTTACCGTTGCTGTATTCCGCATTGTTCCTGTGCCTACCCGTGTTCTAGTGTCATCTGCCACGTCAAGTGCCATCTGCCACGTCAAGTGCCATCTGCCACGTCAAGTGCCAACTGCCACGTCAAGTGTCTTCTGCCACGTCAAGTGCCATCTGCTCATCGGATACTGCTCGACACGTCTGGCGCCACTTTCCGCACCTGCCTCCATCCGTGCTGAAGCCACAGCCACCGCCCGAACTATTTCAGGTACCTAAGCATTACTGTCTGCCATCTTGCTTTCACATAGACTGTGACCTGGTCAGCTGCCTCCCCGCTACGGCGGAGCGGCCTAGTGGGTCCACATACCCTGTGTCCGTGACATGGGTATCTTACCAAATGGGGTAATGAATGCATGATGTCATGTTTTCCTGTTAATTCTATTTCTCTCCCTGAGGAGGTGAACACTCTACCTAAGTTTGTTCAGGACTTCGCTGATGTTTTCTCTAAAGAGGCCTCCGAAGTGTTACCACCTCATAGAGAATACGATTGCGCAATTGATTTGGTACCAGGAGCTAAGCTCCCTAAGGGTAGGATATTTAATCTCTCTTGTCCCGAACGTGAAGCCATGAGAGAGTATATCCAGGAATGCCTGGCTAAGGGTTACATTCGCCCCTCTACTTCTCCGGTAGGTGCTGGCTTCTTCTTCGTAGGGAAGAAGGATGGTGGTCTTAGGCCATGTATTGACTACCGAAACTTGAATAAGGTCACTGTTAGGAACCAGTATCCCCTTCCTTTGATTCCTGATCTCTTCAATCAGGTTCAGGGGGCCCAATGGTTCTCTAAGTTTTATCTACGGGGGGCTTATAACCTTATCTGCATCAAAGAGGGGGATGAGTGGAAGACTGCGTTTAACACGCCCGAAGGTCATTTCGAATAACTTGTCATGCCCTTTGGGTTGTGTAATTCTCCCGCGGTCTTCCAGAATTTCATAAATGAGGGTTTAAGAGACTACCTGGGGGTATTTCTTGTAGTGTACCTTGATGACATACTTGTGTTTTCCAAGGACTGGTCCTCCCACATTGAGCATGTCAGGAAGGTGCTCCAGGCCCTTCGGGAAAACAAACTGTTTGCTAAGACGTTAGCTACCTTGTTTGTCAAACACATCCTGCGTCTCCATGGGGTCCCTGTCAATATTGTTTCTGACAGAGGGATACAATTTGTTTCATTGTTTTGGAGAGCCTTCTGTAAAAAGTTGGAGATTGATCTGTCCTTCTCCTCTGCCTTCCATCCTGAAACTACTGGTCAAACGGAGAGGACTAATCAGTCTCTAGAACAATATTTAAGGTGTTTTATCTCTGACTGTCAGTATGATTGGGTCTCATTCATTCCCCTCGCTGAATTTTCCCTTAATAACCGGGTCAGTAACTCGTCCGGGGTCTCCACCTTTTTCTGTAATTTTGGGTTTAATCCACGGTTCTCCTCCGTTTTACCTGGTAGTTCCAACAATCCCGAGGTAGAGGTCGTTCATCGGGAACTGTGCACAGTCTGGGCCCAGGTTCAGAAGAACCTAGAGGCGTCCCAGAGCATACAAAAAACTCAGGCTGATAGAAGACGTTCTGCTAACCCCTTGTTTATGGTCGGGAATCTGGTGTGGCTATCATCAAAAAATTTGCGCCTTAAAGTCACGTCCAAGAAGTTTGCTCCCCGGTTTATAGGGCCGTACAAGGTCATTGAAGTCCTCAACCCTGTCTCCTTCCGACTGGAGTTGCCCCCATCTTTTCGAGTACACGACGTGTTTCATGCCTCTCTCCTTAAATGCTGCTCCCTGTCCTTGGCTCCCTCTAGGAAACTTCCGGTCCCTGTTCTCACCCCTGAGGGGGTAGAATTCGAGGTGGCCAAGATTGTGGACAGCAAGATGGTCCAAGGCTCCCTCCAGTACCTGGTCCATAGGAGAGGATACGGGCCTGAGGAGAGGACTTGGGTACCCACCCGGGATGTTCACACTGGGGTATTGGTCAGGAGGTTCCACCTTCGTTTCCCCAATAAACCAGGTCCACCTAGAAAGGGTCCGGTGGCCCCTCAAAAAAGGGGGGGGGGTACTGTAAAGGATCTGCCATGCACATCTTCTGTGTCAACGCCCATAGGTAATCAGTCTGCACCTGCTTCTATGTCTGGGAGACTGACTTCATCTTCCACCACTCTGGATGGCAGGCTTAGGAGTGGGAGAGCCTATCACAGCCTGGCCAGACGGAGCTAGCTCCCACCCTCTGTCTATTTATACCTGCCTTTCCTGTTCCTCCTTGCTTGTGATTCTTCTCTGTTTGTTTCCTGGCCCTGCTGCAGCTTCTTGTACTACTGATCCTCTGCTTGTGATTGACCTTGGCTTTTCTGACCACTCTTCTGCTCTGCGTTTTTGTACTTCGCTCATCTCCTGGTTTGACTCGGCTCGTTCACCTCGCTTGTTGCTCACGGTGTTTCCATGGGCAACTTCCCATTTCCCTGGCTTCTTTGTACCCTTGTCTGTTTGTCTGTCGTGCACCTATTGAGTGTAGGGATTGTCGCCTAGTTGCACCCCGTCGCCTAGGGAGGGTCGTTGCAAGTAGGCAGGGACTGAGTGGCGGGTAGATTAGGGCTTACTTGTCTGTTTCCCTACCCCGACATTACCAATGGACAGTGACGTCAGGAGCTCCCTTCAGGAGCGGAATCCCGGTCCACTGCGTTGACGACGCTCTGGTCGACGATTCCCGCATCGCAAAGCCCTTAATGTCACTGTCCATATACGGACAGTGACGTTAGGTACTCCTCCTGGACCGGAATCTCCAGCCAGAGCATTGCCGATGCTCTGGCCGGGGATGCCAGCATCTCAAAGCCCCTAATGGCACTTTCCATATATGGACAGTGACGTCAGGGGCTCCTACTGGAGCGGAATCCACGGCCAGAGCATTGCCCATGCTCTGGCTGTGGATTCTGGGATCTCAAAGCTCTAGCGTCACTGTCCATATATTGAAAGTGACTTTGGTGCTCCTCCAGGAGCAGTATCCTTGGCCAGAGCGTTGCTGGCACTCTGGCCAGGATTCCTCTCCTGGAGGAGCCCCTGACGTCACTGTCCATATATGGACCAACGTCAGGAGTCGCTCTGCAATAGCGGTATCCCCGGCCAGAGAGTCGCCAATGCTCTGGCTGGGGATTCCGCTCCTAGAGGAAGCACCAATGGCACTATCTACAGGGGGGGTGTAACGCAGGGTGGCACTATCTACATGGGCACTGTGGCATTATCTACAGTTGGGTCCAGAGTTATTTGGACAGTGACACAATCTTCATGATTGGGCTCTGCATGCCACCACATTGGATTGAAATGAAACAACTGAGATGCAATTGAAGTGTAAACTTTCAGGTTTAATTCAGGGGGTTGAACAAAAATATTCTGTGAAACGTTTAGGAATTGCAACCATTTTTCTACACAGACTCCTCATTTCAGGGGCCCAAAAATAATTGGACAAATTAACATTATCATAAATAAAATGTTTTTAAAAAAAAACTTTGTAGAGAATCCTCTGCAATCAATGACTGCCTGAAGTCTGGAACCCATTGACATCACCAAACGCTTGATTTCCTCCTTTGTGATGCTTTGCCAGGCCTTTACTGCAGCTGTCTTCAGTTGTTGCTTGTT
This sequence comes from Rhinoderma darwinii, assembly GCF_050947455.1. Lineage (NCBI taxonomy): Eukaryota > Metazoa > Chordata > Amphibia > Anura > Rhinodermatidae > Rhinoderma > Rhinoderma darwinii. Next base: position 84,328,792 of record NC_134693.1, on the reverse strand, counting down.
TGTGGGTCTTTCTGCCATACGTTTTATCTTAAGCAAGTAAAATGCATGCTCAACCGGGTTGAGATCTGGTGATTGACTCGGCTATTGCAGAATATTCCACTTCCTTGCCTTAAACTGCTAGGTTGCTTTCGCAGTATGTTTTTGGGTCATTGTTCATCTGTACAGTGAAGCGACTTCCAATCAACCTCGCTGCGTTTGGTTGAATCTGAAAGTATATCCCTTAGCACTTCAGAATTCATCCGGCTGATTCTGTCTTGAGTCACATCATCAATAAACACTAGTAACCCAGTGTCTTTGGCACCCATGCAGGCACATGCCATTACACTGCCTCCACCATGTTTTACAGAGGATGTGGTGTGCTTTGGATCATGAGCCGTTCCAAGCCTTCTCTATATTTTCTTCCTCCCATCATTCTGGTACAGGTTGATCTTTGTTTCATCTGTCCAAAGAATGCTGTTCCAGAACTGGGCTGGCTTCTTTGGTTGCTGTTTGGCAAAGTCTTATCTGGCCTTTCTATTTTTGAGGCTGATTAATGGTTTGCACCTTGTGGTAACCCCTCTGTATTTTCTCTCATGAAGTCTACTCTTTATGGTAGACTTAGATACTGATACACCTACTTCCAGGAGAGTGTTCTTCACTTGGGTAGATGTTGTGAAGAGATTTTTCTTCACCATGGAAAGGATTCTGCAATCATCCATCACTGTTGTCTTCCGTAGACGTCCAGGCCTTTGGGAGTTGACGAGATCACCAGTCTTTTGTTTTTCAAGAATGTACCAAACTGTTGATTTGGCCACTCCTAAAATTTGTGCGATCTCTTTGATGGATTTCTTCATTTTTTTCAGCCTAATGATGGTCTGTTTCACTTGCATTGAGATCTATCTTGACCACATTTTTTGTGTTCACAGCAACAGCTTAAAAATGCAAATGCCACACCTGGGATCAAATAAAGATCTTTTACCTGCTCAATTGATGATGGATTAACGAGGGAATAGCCCATTAAATAGCTTTTGAGATAATTGTCTAATTACGTTTTGGTCCCTTGAAAAAGAGGCCGCTACATATTAACGAGCTGTAATTCCTAAACCCTTTCTCAAATTAGGATGTGAATACCCTCAAATTAAAACTGAGAGTCTGAACTTTAAGCCCATATTCATTATATAACTGTATATTCAATATGTTTTGGTAAACAGCTAAAATGACAAAACTTGTGTCACTGTAATTCTGGACCTAACTGTATGTGGGCACTAGAACTTTATATGTGGGAACTATGGCACTTTATAAGTGGGCATTGTGGCACTATGTGGGAACTGTGGCCCCATCTACGTGGGCACTGGCACCATCTATGTGGGCACTATCTATAGTGGGCACTGTGGCACTATCTGCAGGGGCATTACAGAACTATCTACATGGGCACTGTGGGCATGTCCTATTTTTATGGCCAGACGGCTCCCATGGAACTCAATTTGTCAGTTTTTACCGGCTGTTTCTCAGGAATCAATCCTTGTAACGGCCGGTGAAAACTGACCCTGGACAAGGACATCCTGCAAACAGCGCTACTATGAGTGCTAAGCCCGGGGAAAGTGAAGTCAGGGCTTTCAACTATAGAGTCCCCTGCCAGAGCAAAGCAAGATCTCTGGCCGGATGTAACGTCTATGGCCACGGCCCGTCGATCGGTCGTTAACCCCGACGGCCGTGGCCATGAACAGCTTACATGCCTGCAGCATTGTCCCCCAGTCAGGCGCCGGCACTCTCTTCCGTATTCCGAGTGTCTCCGGCGGGTGCGCGCGCCCGCGCGTGCACGGCCTTAAAGGGCCAGTGCGCGCGTTTTTGCAAAAAACTGCAATATGGCCCAGGATGCCCTGGGCTATAAAAAGGGCTCTACCCTCTTGCCCTTTGCCAGAGCTTTGTTAGTTTTCCCATTGTTCGTCTTGCTTATGGTCTCCCAGTGTCTTCCAGCCTCCCAGTGTACCTTGCTCCTGTATCCCGTATCCTGTTTCCGTGCTACCTAGTGCTATAGCCGTGCTGTGCTACCTACCGTGCTGTGCTACAGTCTACGCTGCCCTGCTATGCCTCACCGAACGACTTCCCACCGCCTGGTTCTGGACGTGTCCGCCTCGCCACTGCCTACGATTGCCTCAGGTACTCTCGCTGAACCATTGAACTGTGTACTTTCCGGTTTGGCCAGCTGCCATCCCCACTACGCGGTACGGCCCAGTGGGTCCACACCCCGCATCGTGACAGTACGCTCTGGGCCATGTACCCCGCTGGCCAATTCAAGGGCTTGACACCCTCCCAAGCCATGCAGGCGGATCTGCTAGATCTCCGAGCTAGGCAGGACCAGCTCCTCGTGGCGGTGGACACTATGGCGCAGCAGCTAGGGACGCTAGTTGCCTCCATTCCTGCTTCTATGCAAGTTCCTCAAGCCGACCCTCCTGTTGCTCCTCCTGGCAGTTCCTGTACGGACCCTCGGTTCTCGCTGATATTGCCCTCTCGGTTCGATGGCGACGCCAGTGAATGTCGGGGGTTCCTGAACCAATGCCACATTCATTTTACCCTGCACTCTCTGGCATTTCCGTCAGATGGAGCCAAGATCGCATTTATCATCTCCCTCCTGATCGGCAAGGCCCTGGCATGGGCTAATCCTATCTGGGAACGTCAGGGACCCGAGACTTCCAGCAGTTCGCACGAATATTCCGAACCGTTTTTGAGGAGCCAGGGCGAGTCTCATCAGCCGCCACCGCCATCTTCAGCCTTCGCCAAGAGGACAACTCCGTGGGTGAGTATACTATTAAGTTCCGGACTCTGGCTTGAGAGCTATCCTGGAACAATGAGGCATTCGTGGCATCCTATTGGCATGGCCTGTCGCCCGAGATCAAGGACGAACTGGCTGCTCGAGACCTGCCTCCCGCGTTGGACGACTTGATTCTGCTTGCCACTCGGGTTGACATAAGGCTGAGGGAGAGATCCCATGAGGTTCGTCAGGAGCGCCGGCGTCCTAGACTGGTGCCCAACTTTCAGCAACCCCTCTTGCCTGCTTCTATCGCTTTGCCCAAGGTTCCGATGCAAGTTGACCGTCTAAAATTATCGGTCCAGGAGAAACAGCGCAGGCACACCTCTGGGCTTTGCTTATATTGCAGCCTCGCTGGCCACGTCGTGTGTCTGTGTCCTCACAAGCCAAAAAACCCCAGCGCCTAGGCTTGGTTGGAGAGACAACCCTGGGCGTCAACACATTGAAGCAAGAACTCTCTTCCAAACTATTTATCCCTGTAACCAGCATTGCTGGCGAGAGGCCCCATAAGGTCTCCGCATATCTGGACTCCGGCTCTGCTGCCAACTTTATCTGCCAGGATCTTGTGGATCTCCACAAGTTGCCCACTATCCCGCTTGAAAGGCCGCTGATCGTTGCCTCGGTGGATGGACTGCCATTACCAGACCCAGTTGTGTCCGTAACCAAGCCGTTGAAACTCCAAGTGGGAGCCCTTCATGCTGAGATCATCTCTCTGTTCGTCCTGGCCAAGGCCGTCAACCCCGTGCTGCTGGGGTTGCCTTGGCTTAGTCTGTACGCCCCCGTCCTGGATTGGAACTCGGGAGAGGTTCTCCAGTGGGGTCCGAAGTGTCTTGACCGCTGTCTGAGTCACATCCAGTCGCCACAGCCCGCTCCTCTTCAGTCGTTGGCAGGTTTGCCCCTCTGTTTCTCCATGTTCGGCGATGTCTTCAATAAAAAGGAGGCCGAGACCTTGCCGCCACACCAGGCATATGACTGCCCGATCGACCTGCTTACGGAATCGTCTCCTCCTCGTGGTAGAGTGTACCCTCTCTCCTTGCCATAGACCCAGTCCATGTCGGCTTACATCAAGGAGAACCTGGAGAGGGGTTTCATTCGTAAATTTTCATCCCCGGCCGGAGCAGGGTTCTTCTTTGTTAAAAAGAAAGATGGATCATTACGACCTTGCATTGACTACTGAGGCCTAAACCAGATCACGGTGAAGAACAGGTATCCTCTGACTTTAATTTCTGAACTGTTTGATCGCATACGTGGGGCAAATTTTTTTTCTAAACTGGACCTGCGGGGGGCCTATAATCTGATCCGGATTAGTCGAGGTGACGAGTGGAAGACTGCCTTTAATACTCGTGATGGGCATTACGAATACTTAGTCATGCCCTTCGGCCTGTGTAACGCTCCCGCAGTATTTCAAGAATTTGTCAATGACATTTTTCGTGATCTCCTGTATGTTTGTGTTGTGGTGTATCTCGATGACATTCTGATTTTTTCCCCAGACCCAGTAACTCATCAAAGTCATGTCCGCCAGGTGTTGCTCCGTCTAAGAGAGAATCGACTTTACGCCAAGTTGGAGAAGTGTGTGTTCGAGAAGAATTCTCTATCCTTCCTGGGCTATATTATCTCAGATCAGGGCCTCAAGATGAATCCCCAGAAGGTAAAGGCCGTCCTGGAGTGGCCACGCCCCTAAGGCTTAAGGGCCACCCAACGCTTTCTAGGATTCGCCAACTTCTACCGACTCTTCATCCCCAACTTCTCATCTTTGACAGCACCTATCTCCACCCTCACTAAGAAAGGTATGAATGCCAAGATGTGGACCCCGGAGGCTGAAGCCGCATTTGAATCCTTAAAGAAAGCCTTCACATCTGCCTCCATTCTGCACCATCCGGACGTATCCTTACAGTTTTTGTTAGAGGTGGACGCCTCCTCGGTGGGTGCTGGTGCACTGTTGTTCCAGAAAAGACCGAAAGGCAAGGCCGTGGTATGTGGCTACTATTCCAAGCTGTTTTCTCCCGGAGAGCGTAACTACTCGATTGGGGACCGGGAGTTACTGGCCATCAAACTGGCTCTGCAGGAGTGGAGACACCTACAGGAAGGCACGGTTCATCCTATCCTGATCTTCACGGATCACAAGAATTTGACCTACCTACAGACGGCCCAGCGGTTGAATCCTCGTCAAGCCAGGTGGTCGTTGTTCTTTGCTCGGTTCCGGTTCGAACTCCACTACCGTCCCTCCGACAAGAATGTGAGGGCCGATGTCTTGTCTAGATCTTTCGAAACCGAGGACGCCATGGAATCTCCACAGAATATCATTGACCCATCCTGTATCTTCTCTGTGAATCCCCTGCAAGTCAGAGACATTCCTCCGGGTAGGACTTTTGTGCGTCTGGTTGACCGAGGAAGAATTCTTCGCTGGGGTCACAGCATCTAAGCTGGCAGGTCACGCGGGTGCTCGTAAGACCCAAGATCTAATCACCCGTCAGTTCTGGTGGCCCACGCTGCCCAAAGATGTCATGGACTTTGTCTCCTCTTGCACAGTCTGTGCAGCAAATAAAGTTGCTCACTCCAGACCTGCGGGCCTGCTCCAACCACTGCCTGTGCCGTTCCCCCGTGGCAACATGTCGCTATGGACTTTGTCACGGATCTTCCTCCTTCTGCGAGTTGCAGTGTGATCTGGGTGGTGATGGATCGATTTTCCAAGATGGCTCACTTCATCCCGTTGACCGCTCTGCCATCTGCTACGCGATTGGCTGACCTCTTCATACTGCACATCTTCCGTCTGCACGGCTTGCCCCTGCATATTGTCTCGGACAGAGGTGTCCAGTTCACCTCGAAGTTTTGGAGAGCACTCTGCGGGCTCCTTGGTGTGAAATTGGACTTCTCTTCGGCCTGTCATCCCCAGTCCAACGGGCAAGTCGAGACAGTTAACCAGATTATGGAGAACTACCTACGTCACTTTGTGTCCAGGCGCCATGATGATTGGGTGCAGTTGCTCCCGTGGGCAGAGTTCTCCTATAACAACCACACCAGTGAGTCGACCACATCCAGTCCATTTTTCATCGTCTACGGCCAACATCCTCGTATACCTCTTCCTGTTTCTACAATGTCCCAGGTGCCTGCAGCCGACTCCACCTTCAGGGACTTTCTACAGATATGACAACAGACCCGATCTTCTATCCTCTTGGCGGTGGACCACATGAAGAGAAAGGCAGATACAAGAAAACGGGTGCCTCCGCAGTTCCTTCCAGGGACTAAAGTCTGGCTGTCTTCTAGGAATATCCGGCTGAAGGTGCCGTCTTGCAAATTTGCCCCAAGGTTCCTTGGCCCCTTTGAAGTCCTGCTACAAATTAACCCGGTATCCTACAAGCTGCGGCTCCCCCCCACTCTCAGGATTCCTAACTCCTTTCACGTCTCCCTGCTAAAACCGGTGGTCCTGAACCGCTACTCCAGGACTCCTAGTCCCACAGTGGTTCCTGGCGGCCCATCTGGGACTTTCGAGGTAAAGGAGATTCTGGCCACCAAGAAGGTGGGAGGAAGGACATTTTATTTGGTGGACTGGAGGGGGTTCGGCCCAGAAGAGAGGTCTTGGGAGCCAGAGTAGAACATCGATGCCCCTGTCCACGTGAGGAAGTTTCTCTCTCGCTCTGGTCCCAAAAAGAGGGGGCGTAAGAGGGGGGATACTGTAACGTCTATGGCCACGGCCCGTCGATCGGTCGTTGACCCCGACGGCCGTGGCCATGCACAGCTTACCTGCCTGCAGTGTCGTCCCCCAGTCAGGCGCCGGCACTCTCTTCCGGATTCCGAGTGTCTCCGGCGGGTGCGCGCGCCCGCGCGTGCACGGCCTTAAAGGGTCAGTGCACGCGTTTTTGCAAAAAAATGCAATCTGGCCCAGGATGCCCTGGGCTATAAAAAGGGCTCTGCCCTCTTGCCCTTTGCCAGAGCGTTGTTAGTTTTCCTGTTGTTCGTCTTGCTTATGGTCTCCCAGTGTCTTCCAGCCTCCCAGTGTACCTTGCTCCTGTATCCCGTATCCTGTTTCCGTGCTACCTAGTGCTATAGCTGTGCTGTGCTACCTACCGTGCTGTGCTACAGTCTACGCTGCCCTGCTACGCCTCACCGAACGACTTCCCACCGCCTGGTTCTGGACGTGACCGCCTCGCCACTGCCTACGATTGCCTCAGGTACTCTCGCTGAACCATTGAACTGTGTACTTTCCGGTTTGGCCAGCTGCCATCCCCGCTACGCGGTACGGCCTAGTGGGTCCACACCCCGCATCGTGACACCGGGGACTCCTGTTTTGGGAAAGTCCTTGACGTCACTGTTCATATATGGAGAGTGTCGTCAGGGGCTCCCTCTGACCCCCCCTGTAGATAGCACCCACCATGTAGCGGACTACTTGGACAGAATGATTCCGCTCCTACAGGGGGCTACAGTGGCGCTGTCTACAGGGGGTGGTGCTATCTACAGGAGGTGGCGCTATCTAAATGGGCACTGTGGTACTATATGGGGGGTGTGACACTATCTACAGGAGACACTGTGGCTTTATCTACGTGGGCACCGTGGCACTATGTGGGCTCTGTCACTTTGTATGTGGGCACTATGTCACTTTATATGTGTGCACTGTGGTACTATGTGGGCACTGTGGCACTATGTGGGCACTTACACTATAGTAAACCCAGGGAACTGGTGGGCAAATATGCAAGTCCAAAAAATACCAAATTGCCAGAGGCAAATAAATTAGCCCTTTGTTTCCCAGATACCTAATGCATGTTTAGGAGAAAATATACGTATATATAACGTTTATTTTTATCTAAGTATCAGACAAACGCACAAAGAATTAAAAAGCCCAATGTGAACTGAGCGTCCCTATGCTAATAGCGTAGTGTAACTTGGCAGTGTATGAAGTCTCGTAGCAGAGTCCAGGCAAAGCTAACTAGAACCATGGCCGGCCTTAGCTACGTTCAACCAGTGCGGTCGCACAGGGCGCCAGCCGCCACACGGCAAGAGGGGCGCCAGCGGGTGTGTGTATCCCCGCACCGTTGCAACTACCAGCGGGGATACACACACTGCAGTCACACCCGGGCGCTTCTTCACTTAGTGGCTACCGCAGTAGCAGCCATAGCGGCTGCTAGCGGTGACACCGGGCATGAGGGCGGTGGCGCCGCTAGCAGCTGCTGTGGCTGCTATAGCGGTATCGATGGCACTATAGCAGAGCAGGGAGATATCTCCCTGCTCTGCTGTCTACTCGCGCCACTGTAGCTCCCTTCAGCTACAGCGGCGCTAGTAGACAGCAGAGCAGGGAGACACCTCCCTACCTCCCTTGCTCTGCTATAGTGCCCCCCTGTAGATATCAAACACCCCCCCTTCCAGGATAGCGCCACCGTAGCTCCCTGAAGGAGCGGAATCCCCGTGTGGCCGGGGATTCCGATCCTGGAGCGCTGCTTGATGCCTCTGTCCATATATGGACAGTGACATCAGGGAAAACTCCTGAAGCGGAATCCCCGGTCACAGCATTGCAGATTCTATGATCGGGGATTCCACTCCAGGAGAAGCCAATGAAGTCATGGACACAGATGTCAGGAGCTTCTCCTGGAGTAGAATCGACGGTCATAGCGTCTGCAACGCTGTGACCGGGGATTCCGCTTCAGGAGTTTTCCCTGATGTCACTGTCCATATATGGACAGAGGCATCAAGCAGTGCTCCAGGACCGGAATCCCCGGCCACACAGGGATTCCGCTCCTTCAGGGAGCTACAGTGGCGCTATCTATACTGGAAGGGGTGGTTGCTATCTACAGGGGGGCACTATAGCAGAGCAGGGAGGTATCTCCCTGCTCTGCTGTCTACTAGCGCCACAGTAGCTCCCTGAAGGAGCGGAATCCCCGTGTGGCTGGGGATTCCGCTCCTGGAGCGCTGCTTGATGTTTCTGTCCATATATAGACAGTGACATCAGGGGAAACTCCTGAAGCGGAGTCCCCGGTCACAGCATTGCAGACTCTATGACCGGGGATTCCACTCCAGGAGAAGCCAATGACGTCATGGACATAGATGACAGGAGCTTCTCCTGGAGTGGAATCGACGGTCATAGCGTCTGCAACACTGTGGACGGGGATTCCGCCTCAGGAGTTTTCCCTGATGTCACTGTCCATGTATGGACAGAGGCATCAAGCAGCGCTCCAGGACCGAAGTCCCCGTCCACACGGGGATTCCGCTCCTTCAGGGAGCTACGGTGGCACTATCTTTACTGGAAGGAGGGGGGTTGCTATCTACAGGGGGACTGTGGGCTGTGTGGCACTACCTACAAAGGACAACTGTGCAGGAGCACACAAAATACCCAGCTTTCCGGGTATAAAAAAAAAAGTGTGGAAATAAACTTAGATATAACTTTTATTTAATCTAGCTAAAAGGATTAATCCTTTACTCAGACTAAATAAAAGTTATAACTTAGTTTATTTCCACACATTTATTTGATAACTAGGAAAGCTGGGTATTTTGTGTGCTCCTGCACAGTTGTCCTTTTTTGAATGTCTATTGCCCGCAAGCTATTGGTTATTTCTTAGTCCTTGCACTACCTACAAGGGGGCTGTGGGCAGTGTGGCACTACCTACCAGGGGGCTGTGGGCTGTGTGGCACTACCAACCAGGGGGCTGTGTGGCACTACCGACCAGTGGGCTGTGTAGCACTAACTACTAGGGGGCTGTGTGGCACTACCTACCAAGGGGCTGTGGGCTGTGTGGCTCTACCAACCAGGGGGCTGTAGGCTGTGTGGCACTAGCAACCAGTGTGCTGTGTGGCACTACATACTAGGGGGCTGTGTGGCACCACCTACCAGGGGGCTGTGCGGCACACCCTACCAGGGGTCTTTGCGACAATTCCTACCAGGGGGCTGTGTGGCACTCCCTACAGGGGGCTGTGCGGGCCTCCCTACAGGGGGCTGTGCGGCCATCCCTACAGGGGGCAGTGTGGCACACTCTACAGGGGCCTGTGTGACTCTATCTACAAGGGGGCTGTGTGGTGCTATCTACAAGGGGGCTGTGTGGCGCTATCTACAAGGGGGCTGTGTGGTGCTATCTACAAGGGGGCTGTGTGACGCTATCTACAAGGGGGCTGTGTGGCGCTACCTACAAGGGGGCTGTGTGGCGCTACCTACAAGGGGGCTATCTGGCGCTACCCACAAGGGGGCTGTTTGGTGCTACCTATGTTCACAAATGTGTATGTTCACAAATGCCAGAAGTCTAGCAAGCAAAATGGGGGAGCTGGAGGCCTTGATACTGGAAGAAAATATAGATATAGTTGGTGTTGCTGAAACATGGCTGGACTCTTCACATGACTGGGCTGTAAATCTACAGGGTTTTACACTTTTTCGGAAAGACAGGACAAATAGGAAAGGTGGTGGTGTATGTCTGTATGTGAGAAATGATATGAAGGCGAGTGTGAAAGAGAAAATAGTGGGTGAATACTGTGAGGAGTTTGAAACCTTGTGGGTGGAACTAGAAAGGGAGGTAAACACTGAAAAAATTACTTTTGGTGTAATCTATAGACCCCCCAATATAACTGAGGAGATGGAAGGTCAGATATATAAACAGATGGAGCAGGCTGCAGAGGCGGGTACTGTAGTGATAATGGGAGATTTTAATTTCCGGGATATTAATTGGTGTCATGGTTCGGCTTCAACTGCAAAGGGGAGACATTTCCTCAACCTGTTGCAGGAAAATTTTATGGGCCAGTTTGTGGAAGACCCGACTAGAGGTGAAGCTCTGTTGGATCTGGTCATTTCTAATAATGCAGATCTTGTTGGGAATGTCAATGTTCGTGAAAACCTCGGTAACAGTGATCATAATATAGTTACATTTTACCTATACTGTAAAAAACAAACGCAGGCTGGGAGGGCAAAAACATTTAATTTTAAGAAAGCCAATTTCCCCAGGATGAGGGCGGCAATTCAGGATATAGACTGGGAAGAACTAATGTCAAATAATGGAACAAATGATAAATGGGAGATTTTCAAATCTACTTTGAGTTATTATAGTGCAAAATGTATTCCTATAGGTAACAAGTATAAACGACTCAAATTAAACCCCACATGGCTTACACCTTCTGTGAAAGGGGCAATACATGACAAAAAAAGGGCATTTAAAAAATACAAATCTGAGGGTACAGCTGTAGCCTTTGTAAAATATAAAGAGCTTAATAAAATCTGTAAAAATGTAATAAAATTAGCAAAAATACAAAATGAAAGGCAGGTGGCCAAGGATAGTAAAACAAATCCTAAAAAATTCTTCAAGCATATAAATGCAAAAAAGCCCAGGTCTGAACATGTAGGACCCCTAGATAATGTTAATGGGGAGTTGATCACAGGGGATCAAGAGAAGGCAGAGTTACTAAATGGTTTTTTTAGCTCTGTATATACAACTGAAGAAGGAGCAGCTGATGTAGCCGGTGCCAGTGCTGTTAATATATCAGTTGATATACTGAATTGGATGAATGTAGAGATGGTCCAAGCTATATTAAATAAAATAAATGTGCACAAGGCCCCGTGACCAGATGGGTTACACCCTAGAATTCTTAAAGAGCTTAGTTCAGTTATTTCTGTCCCCCTTTTCATAATATTCAGAGAATCTCTAGTGACTGGTATAGTGCCAAGGGACTGGCGCAGGGCAAATGTGGTGCCTATTTTCAAAAAGGGCTCTAGGTCTTCCCCAGGTAATTATAGACCAGTAAGCTTAACATCCATCGTGGGGAAAATGTTTGAGGGGCTATTGAGGGACTATATACAGGATTATGTGACAATAAATAGCATTATAAGTGACAGCCAGCACGGTTTTACTAAGGACAGAAGTTGTCAAACTAACCTAATCTGTTTTTATGAAGAGGTGAGCAGAAGTCTAGACAGAGGGGCCGCTGTGGATTTAGTGTTTTTGGACTTTGCAAAGGCATTTGACACTGTCCCCCATAGACGCCTAATGGGTAAATTAAGGACTATAGGTTTAGAAAATATAGTTTGTAATTGGATTGAGAATTGGCTCAAGGACCGTATCCAGAGAGTTGTGGTCAATGATTCCTTCTCTGAATGGTCACCGGTTATAAGTGGTGTACCCCAGGGTTCAGTGCTGGGACCACTATTATTCAACTTATTTATTAATGATATAGAGGATGGGATTAATAGCACTATTTCTATTTTTGCAGATGACACCAAGCTATGTAATATAGTTCAGACTATGGAAGATGTTCATGAATTACAGGCAGATTTAAACAAACTAAGTGTTTGGGCGTCCACTTGGCAGATGAAGTTTAATGTAGATAAATGTAAAGTTATGCATCTGGGTACCAACAACCTGCATGCATCATATGTCCTAGGGGGAGCTACACTGGCGGATTCACTTGTTGAGAAGGATCTGGGTGAACTTGTAAATCATAAACTCAATAACAGCATGCAGTGTCAATCAGCTGCTTCAAAGGCCAGCAGGATATTGTCGTGTATTAAAAGAGGCATGGACTCGCGGGACAGGGATGTAATATTACCACTTTACAAAGCATTAGTGAGGCCTCATCTAGAATATGCAGTCCAGTTCTGGGCTCCAGTTCATAGAAAGGATGCCCTGGAGTTGGAAAAAATACAAAGAAGAGCAACGAAGCTAATTACGGGCATGGAGAATTTAAGTTATGAGGAAAGATTGAAAGAATTAAACCTATTTAGCCTTGAAAAAAGACGACTAAGGGGGGACATGATTAACTTATATAAATATATTAATGGTACATACAAAAAATATGGTGAAATCCTGTTCCTTGTAAAACCCCCTCAAAAAACAAGGGGGCACTCCCTCCGTCTGGAGAAAAAAAGGTTCAAGCTGCAGAGGCGACAAGGCTTCTTTACAGTGAGAACTGTGAATCTATGGAATAGCCTACCACAGGAGCTGGTTACAGCAGGGACAGTAGATGGCTTTAAAAAAGGGTTAGATAATTTCCTAGAACAAAAAAATATTAGCTCCTATGTGTAGAAATTTTTCCTTCCCTTTTCCCTTCCCTTGGTTGAACTTGATGGACATGTGTCTTTTTTCAGCCGTACTAACTATGTAACTATGTAACTATGTAACAAGGGGCTATGTGGTGCTACCCACAGGGGGGCTGTGCGGTGCTACCCACAAGGGACTGTGTGGTGCTACCTACAAGGGGCTGTGTGGCGCTACCTACAAGGGGCTGTGTGGCGCTACCTACAGGGGGAATCTGTGAGTGGGGGTCTGATGGTCATTTACTGAGTGGTGGGCTGATGGTCATTTTGCTGTGAGTGGGGGGCTGATGGTCATTTTACTATGAGTGGGGGGTTGATGGTCATTTTTCTGTGAGTGGCGGGCTGATGGTCTTCAAGTGGTTTCCACCTCTGACCTCCAATTGAAATTAATAGGAGGCAGAAGATACCTGCGGTGCTCGTTTGGAGCTTTTTTTCCTACGTCTTTTGCATTCGATTCAACAGCTTAAGGCCTCATGCACACTTCAGTTTTTTCCTTCAGGGTGCTATCCGTTTTTGTCACTGATAGCACCCTGAACCCATTCATTTCAATGGGGCCATGCACACTTCAGTTTTTTTGACGGTCCGTTGCTCCTTTCCGATCCAAAGTAGAACATGTCCTACTTTGGTCCGGGATTCCGTGACCGTGAGGCCCATGCAAGTCAATGGGGCCGTCAAAAAAACTGAAGGCAGACGGAAGGTATCCGTGTGCCGTCCGTGTGTGATGGAGCCGTTGCCTAGCAACCGCCGGGCGGGCAGAAAAACTTTAGAAAAATATTACACTAATCGGCAGCCACTTGTTTCTATCAATAACTGATAAAGAAAAGAGGCTGCTGATTAAAAATAAAATAAAAAGCATTTCATACGTACCCGGTCGTTGTATTGGTGACGAGTCCCTCTTCTTCCTCCAGTCCGACCTCCTTTTGTGACGCGGCAGCCTGTGATCGGCTGCAGAGGCCGCGGCAGCCTGTGATCGGCTGCAGCGGCCGCAGCAGCCTGTGATCGGCTGCAGCGGCCACGGCAGCCTGTGATTGGCTGCAGCGGCGACATGGATTGAACGTCATCGCTGGAGGCCGGACAGGAGGAATGTAAGTATGAACTTATTTTTATTTTTTTATTACATTAAAATTGTCACCCTGGACAGTACCATGCTCGGCGCACCGAAACGGAAACATGGTGTGCACACGGGAGTGCACACGGAAACCACACGGCCGCTAAAACGGGTTCACGGACCCGTCAAAAGCGGCCGTGAAAACGGTGACATAAGTGTGCACGAGGCCTAAGAAAAAAACACAAAAAAAAGGTCAAACAACGCTGTCAGTTGCTGAAGGAATTTTGAAGCACATTTTTTTTGCCTTACAAAAAACGTGTGTGAATATGCCCTACGAGTGGAGTGCTTGTTCTTAGCCGTTTTCTGTCTTTCCCAAAACAATTTTTGGTAGGGGGGCCCTGAGGAAATTTTGTTTTTCCAGTGCTGCCTCGAGTCCGAAAAGGTTGGGAAACTCTGTACTAGGCTACAGGGTCCCGTCATGGAGCAGCTCAGTTCGTCATGGGAACGGGGCCTAGGTGAGTAAAATTTTTGTTTTTGCTTGGGGGCACTGTCTACAAGGGGGAGGTGCGGGGACTGTATGGCACTGTCTACAAGGGGGGGGTGCGGGGACTGTTTGGCACGATCTACAAGGGGGAGGTGGGGGACTGTATGGCACTGTCTACAAGGGGGGGTGTGCGGGGACTGTATGGCACGATCTACAAGGGGGAGGTGGGGGACTGTATGGCACTGTCTACAAGGGGGAGGTGTGGGGGGCTGTATGGCACGATCTACAAAAAGGAGGTGGGGGATTATGGCACTGTCTACAGGGAGGCTATATGGCAAAATCTACAGGGGGGCATTATACTGTGTGGGGGCCATTAAGCGGACATTATACTGTGTAGGGGTACTACAGGGGGCATAATACTGTGGCCACAATTTGAGGACAAAATACTGTGTCCTTGAAGGGGTTGTAATATATTATATTATTAAATATTATTATTATACTGTATGGGGGCACTAAAGGGGCATTATAATTTTTTTATGGGGCATTTTTTTTTTAATGATGGGGTGGGGTGCCGAAAGATCATTTCGCACAGGGCGCCATCTATCCTAGGGCCGGCCCTGACTAGAACTACACTGTCTGTATAAGTGAGAACAAAGAAATAGCGGCTGCAGTCCCCTTAATGAGATTACAGGTCACATTGATGTTAAAATAACTAGAAAATGTTTCACCACTGTAGTGGCATCTTCATGGGTACAAGGGCTAATGGCAGCGAACACAAAAAATTTTTTTAATGTAAAGACTTCCTTGTGACGTTTCGCTCACTTCTGATGTTAAGGAGCCAATCAAGGTCAGTATATTCTATCAAACCCACTGGAAATGGTGATGGGCATATGTGAGCTCCAATCAGGAGGAGCTATCAATTGACCAATCAATAGACCAGCGTTCGCGTGTGCACGACACCGACAGGCATTTGCAAGTAGCGCTTGAAGTCCTCTGTGAATGTCAGAGGACCGAGCCCCACTATTACTAATTGGAATTCGCGCATGCGTAAAACCGATAGCAGATTACAAAAAGACATGTAGCAATCACGGTCCTCTGCGCATGTCAGAGGGCTTAGTGATTGAAGGACATATAACCTGCAAAATAGGGCAACATGCTAAACGGATCAGCACACTAATAATGGATGAATAACATAGATATAAAGGAAAGGTGTCATTATTTTTTTTTATTATTCATTTATGTATTTTTATTTAATAAAATATTATATCTACTTTTTTCACAAAATGTTTTTTTTATTACACTTTTTGTGTATGTTTCTCTTCACGACACATACACAGATGAGATATGGAAGCTACAGGGCATAGGAGATAGGTACGGGAGCTGACACTATATACTGTACTTTTGCCGTCTAAGGGTATGTGCACACACACTATTTACGGACGTAATTTACGGACGTATTTCGGCCGCAAGTAGTGGACCGAACACAGTGCAGGGAGCCGGGCTCCAAGCATCATACTTATGTACGATGCTAGGAGTCCCTGCCTCGCTGCAGGACAACTGTCCCGTACTGTAAACATGATTACAGTACGGGACAGTTGTCCTGCAGCGAGGCAGGGACTCCTAGCATCGTACATAACTATGATGCTAGGAGCCCGGCTCCCTGCACTGAGTTCGGTCCGGTACTTGCGGCCAAAATACGTCCGTCAATTACGGACGTAATTAGTGTGTGTGCACATACCCTAAGGGTATGTTCACACGGCCTATTTACGGACGTAATTCGGGCGTTTTTGCCCCGAATTACGTCTGAAAATAGCGCCTCAATAGCGCTGACAAACATCTGCCCATTGAAAGCAATGGGCAGACGTTTGTCTGTTCACACGAGGCGTATATTTACGCGCCGCTGTCAAATGACGGCGCGTAAATAGACGCCCGCGTAGAAGAAGTGACCTGTCACTTCTTTGGCCGTAATTGGAGCCGCTATTCATTGACTCCAATGAATAGCAGCGCTAATTACGGCCGTAATTGACGCGGCGTTCAAGCGCCTGCACATGCCGGTACGGCTGAATTTACGGGGATGTTTTCAGGCTGAAACATCCCCGTAATTTCAGCCGTTACGGACCCCCGCCGTGTGAACATACCCTAACTCTGTATTGCGTATGCTTTGTGGCATGTGCAGTCCAGAGCAACCAAGCTGGTTTGTAGGGAGAAATCCGGAGTGCGGGTGGGTGTTTTGCATGTTTAGGGGCGTTTGTGCGTGTGTGTGTGTGCGTGTGGGGGCGCTCATGTGCCGCTGATCCTTCAGAGCTGCCTATCAGCTGTTTTGAAAGAACAGCGGTGAGCACCGCTGCTCTGCCGTTTCTTGTTCCTACTGTGAATCGCCCTCTAGTGGCGGTTCACAGTATTACAGCCTTCTCCTATTCACTTGAATGGGAGAAGGCTGTAATACTGTGAACCGCCGCTACACTGCGATTCACAGTGGGAGCAAGGAATATCGTAGCAGCAGCATACTAGCGCTGCTGATCCTTCAAAGCCACCTATCAGCTGTTTTGAAGGAACAGCAGCTAGTACCGCTGCTCAGTCGTTTCTTGCTCCTACTGTGAATCGCCCTCTAGCGGCGGTTCACAGTATTACTTCCTTCTATTCACTTGAATTGGAGACAGGCTGTAATTCTTTCAACCGCCGTTACACGGCGATTCTCAGTAGGAGCAAGGAATGAAGTAGCAGCAGCGTACTAGCGCCGCTGATCCTGCAAAGCCGTTGATCAGCTGCTTTGAAGGATCAGCGGCACTCATACGCCGCTGCTCCTTTGCTCCTTACTCTTACTGTGAATCACCCTCTAGCGGCAGTTCACTGTATTACAGCCTTCTCCCATTCAAGTGAATAGGAAAAGGTTGTAATATTGTGAACCGCCGCTATAGGGTAATTTACAGTATGAGCAAGGAATGAAGAAGCAGCGGCGTATAAGCGCCGCTAATCTTTAAAAAACAGCTGATCCGCAGCTTTGAAGGGTCAGCGGTGGTCATACGCCACTGCTCCTTAATTCCCTGTCTCTACTGTGAATCACAGTGTAACTACATGGCGATTCTCAGTAGGAGCAAGGAATGAAGAAGCAGCGGCATATTGGTAACTTTTTTTTTGTTTTGCAGGTTCCACTGGACCGTTTGGATTACGTAATAGATTTGTTGGAATACTCCGATCTACTTCTTTATTTTTTTAAATAAAATGGTGAAAGAGGGTTGTGTGGAGGAGTTTTTATTTCAATAAAAAAAATATTATCCTATGTCTCTGTTTTTTAATACTTTATTAGCGCCTTAGTAATGACAGTCGTCTGTTTGACAACATTCATTACTAAGGCGGGACTTCGTGTTAGCCAGCAAAAAAGCTAGCTCTAAGCCCCCATTATTACCCCGATACCCACAACCACTAGGGGTATCGGGAAGAGCCGGGTACGATCCAGGCCACAGGCTGGTATTATTAGGCTGGGAAGAGCTAAAAACTGTGGCCTTTCCCACCCTTTTAATCCTAGGCTGCTTCTGCTTTATTGCATCTGGCTGGTTATGAAAAATGGGCTAACTGGCTAACACTAAGCCCCTCCATAATAATGGACGTCGTCAAACAGACAACTGCCATTACTAAGGCGCTAATAAAGTATTTTAGACCAGAGATATAACTCCCTGTTCACACAGAGCTTTCTGGCGCGGATTTTGATGTGGGCACTGCGTCGGAATCGGCGAAAAACCCCCGAAATCGCCCTGCATTGATTTCAATGAGAGGCAGAGGCGTTTTTCCCAGGTAGCTTTTGATTGCTTGCGAGGGAAAGAGAAACAGCGTTTCCTTTCTTGTGGCTTCCGCCTCTGACCACCCAATGATATCTTTTCCGAGCATTTTTCATGGTGTTTTTGCCCATGGTACTTGCATTCGCTTCAATGGCTGCGGGCGAAAACTGCCGCGAACACAGCGGAAAAAAGTGAAAAACGCATACGTTTTTACCACAATGTTTTTCGATTCGGTTTTTGGCTGCATGGTGAAAATACACCCTAAGAAAATATTTTATTATTCATATAAATACATCCTTTTTTTTCGTGGTTTTCCAGTGTTTTTTTTACGTGTTTTGTGCGTGCTTTTTGCACTTTTTTTTTTTTAAGCATAATTAGGGCTCCCATTGACTATGGGAACATTTAGCAAATTTTACGTGCCAAAGAATTGACCCGACGTTTGTTTTTTAAAAACGCTCACGTAAAAAAGTGTGTTGTATGTACTAACAGCTCGCTTTCCCATTGATGTAAATGGAAAGCTTAATCAAGTGATTTTGTACGCGTCTTTCAAGGGGCTTTTTACACGTTTCGCGCGTGCTTTTTGCACGTTTTTTGGTGCGTAAGTATTACTGCCATTGACTATGGGAACATCTGGCACGCTTTATGTGCCAAAGAATTGACCCGATGCTTATTCCGCAACAGGTTTTTTAAAAACGCCCGCGTAAAAATGTGTGTTGTATGCACTTACGGCATGCTTACCCATTGATGTAAATTTCATCATTGTTAGCCTTTTGGTGCGTCCTAGAGCTCTGCCGGCTGCCATTGTAAAATCACTCCAAAAATGGGATCTGGACACTGCTTGACAATTTGAAGACACCTTTTCCTGGCTTGTAGTCAAAAATAGGGAGGGAGGGAGTCTCCCTCCCACATTTACAACAGCTGTAAGTCAGGCTGCTTTGGCTTATTCACCTTGCTGTAATTCTGGGAAGTGCTGCCTCTGGTGGCCAAGATAGGAAAACATTTCAAATTCTTAAAGGCATGGTGTCGCCCCAAAAACATGTTTTTTTTTTAAAATTTAAACATTTAGTGTGTGGGTGATTAAACATTGTTCAAATTTTTTTTATTTTTTTCGCGAGTCAGGAAATATTATAAATTTTTTCAAATTTATAATACTACCCATTTTTGGTCACTAGATGGAGCTGTTTGGAGCTAGTTCCCAAAATTGCAGCATTGCAACATTGGGTTAAAAGCTATCGCTCTAGTGAGCTCTCAGCAATCCCCCCTCCTTTATCCTGGCTAGTGCCGGGATAAACGAGGGGTTTGAAAGGTTTAACCTCCTACACTGTGTGTCGCCATTTTTTGAGGTAACCCACAGTGTAGTAGGTTTACATGCAGTAGTAAACACACACAAACACTAACATACATTGAAATCGCTTACCTGCTCCTGCCGCCGCGGCCCGTCCGCTCCCTTTGCTGCCGCTGTTCCATGTGCACTTGTCCGGAAGCCGCGACCGGAAGTAGTAATATTACTGTCCAGCCGCGACTTCCGGTCCACAGGAAAATGGCGCCGGACGGCGCCAATTTCGAATAGGACTGTGTGGGAGCGGCGCATGCGCAGTTCCCACACAGACGCCGTACACGGCAGTCAATGGGACGGGAGCCGTTCGCAGTCCCTATGGGACTGTGGCTGCCGTATTCCATGTCTGTGTGTGTCGTTAATCGACACACACAGAAATGGAACAAAAAATGGCAGCCCCCATAGGGAAGAAAAAGTGTGAAAATAAGAAACAGTAAAACACAAACACACAAATGAAAATAAACGTTTATATTACAGCACTAACATCTTTAACATATAAACAAATTATTTGTGATGACACTGTTCCTTTAATTAATTTTGAATACTTCCCACCTTGTGGAAGAAAAAAAAATACAGCAAAAAAAATAAATAATAAAAATAAGTAACTTACTAAAAATTATATTTTTTAATTTAGGAACCCTTTCCCTTGAAGAAGGGTATATGTAGAGATTATACAGTGAAGAATATGAAGTGCAGGGCTAACTAGATGATCGGATGTATATTATAGATGGACCATATATATAAGAGTCACAATGGACTAGGAAAGTATAACATTGACACTGCATTTTAGTAATGCATCTATATATGGAAAAATTCATCCAGGGTACAAAAATAGGGATTAATATAAAAGGTTTCAAATGAGTGATAGAAGGTCAACTAAATAGTCCCAGTAAATTATAGTAATACTCATTTATGTCAGATGACTATTGAATGGCTTTTACTAATTGGAAAGTTATTGAAAGACAGAAATTATCATAAGTAAAGTCTGAGTAAATATATGAGTCAGATTGACTTGGAGGCCACAAAATTAAATGAAATAATTATGGTTGACTGAAAATGCATATGTAAATGAATGATTTTAAATATATATAAAGTGGAATTGGTGTCTAGAGATAAATATCCATAATTTCTCATAGGAAGGTTAAAAAAATGTTTAAAAAAAATCCACAAAAGTAAAGCCCTCATTGAATCCAAGGGGGCTCAGACTACTCAATCGATGGATAATAAAATCCCACTACACTCAGTCTGCTGTTAAGGGATATGGAACAAATCATGGGAACAACTGTAGGGAGCACTTTAGGATTAAAATCATAGTAACAGGATCAGATAAAGATCAAGTATGCAGCTGGGAACAATAATTGGAGGACTATTATTAATATTATTAATATTAATACTATTAGTCAATTCAGTAATATAGTGCAATATTAATGTGCAAACTGGCTGGAAGTGCAATAGACTATATCAATACTTTGTGGGTGCTGCTCATATAAAACTATTGCTCTAGCTTACAAATACATAAATACATATACAGACTACTAAATCATTGTAGGGAATATGACTCGCTGTAGGAGAAAGATCGATAACTTGACATGTAGATCTAGAAGTTCAGCGTTTTTTACTATTGTGCTACAATCTATGTATTCTCACACCTTTAGCAGTAGGACAAAACAAATGACACCCTTATAAATCATTTCATCGAGTCGCATCTCAATACACAAGATAAATCATTAATTGTCAAGTCAAAAGAAGCCTGTAAGATTAAATTACTTCTTTACAATTTGATTGTATTCATTCTCTCACAATCAGCCAAATAGGCCCAAGGGATTTCTTTGTATCTCAGAGACCCTAGAGCTGGAGCCTGGACAATGCAAATTCTATGGTGCTTCTCTATTGCCGATAAACATTTTGAATGAAATTTCAGCAGTTTTATAAACTACTGCTTATGATTTATCCTGGGGATTTCTGCTTGTGTCAGAAAAATGTTTTGTGTCATTTCCAACTTCTCTGAAAGACTGGGATTGAGACTGGCGTTAAGTGTTATGTCATTTGATTTGTTGCTCATGAATGAACATAAATGTTTGTTGGTCCTGTTCATCTTTAAATCGAGGAATCACATATTTCCAGCACAATTCCTCCCAGGATAATCATAAATAGTTTAACAGCACACTAATAAGTGTTTTACACAAGTTTACCTCAGGGTTGCGACACAAGCCAAAATAAAATTTTGCAACAATTGGAAGGGAGGGTCAATCTTTTTTGCAAGAGGGTGTTACAATATTGGGGATTCTATTACTATTATGTCTGTTGACTCCCCATAAAGGTATTTGAACAGCATTGAATGAATGAAGGCACTGTCCAAAGGAGCAAGTTAATGGATTGTAAAAAAAAAATACATTCTGTGCCGGAAAAAAACAAAAACGTTCCTACTTACCCCTATATCAGAATATGAATATACAGTATTTACAAGAGGCAGAATATTAAATCCCTAAAAGATATCACCTGGTACCTACATTTGATTATCTAGGTGCTTATTTATGACAAAAAGGTGGCCTTATTTATAAAGAGTAGAAAATACAAAATTGAAGCAACTACCAGCTACCCATAACAACCAGTCAAATTATAGCTTACTGGAAAATTGTATTTCCCAGTTGTCAACTTATTCATACATTTCCAGGAAGAATAGGAAAGGCGGTGGTGTATGTCTTTATGTGAGAAGTGATATGAAGGCGAGTGTGAAAGAGACAATAGTGGGTGAAGATTGTGAGGAGGTTGAAACCTTGTGGGTGGAACTACTAAGTGAGGTAAACACTGAAAAAATTACTTTTGGTGTAATCTATAGATCCTCCAGTATAACTGAGGAGATCGAAGGTCAGCTATATAAACAGATGGAGTGGGCTGCATAGGCTGGTACTGTAGTGATAATGGGAGATTTTAATTTCCGGGATATTAATTGGGGTAATGGTTCGGCTTCAACTGCAAAGAGAAATTTCATCAACCTGTTGCAGGAAGATTTTATGGGCCAGTTTGTGGAAGACCCGACTAGAGGTGAAGCTGTGTTGGATCTGGTCATTTCTAATAATGGAGAGCTTGTTGGGAATGTCAATGTTCGTGAAAACCTCGGTAACAGTGATCACAATATAGTTATATTTTACTTATACTGTAAAAAACAAACACAGGCTGGGAAGGCAAAAGCACTTAATTTTAAGAAAGCCAATTTCCCCAGGATGAGGGCTGCAATTGAGGCTATAGACTGGAAAGAACTAATGTCAAATAATGGTACAAAATACCTTGGGTAATTATAGTGCAAAATGTATTCCTATAGGTAACCAGTATAAACGACTAAAATTAAACCCCATATGGCTTACATCTTCTGTAAAAGGGCAATATATGAAAAAAAAGGGCATTTGAAAAATATAAAACTGAGGGTACAGATTTATATTTTTAAATTATAAAGAGCGTAAAAAAATCTGTAAAAATGTAATAAAATCAGCAAAAATACAAAATGAAGCATGTGGCCAAGGGTAGTAAAACAAATCCCAAAAAGTTCTTCAAGTATATAAATGCAAAAAAGCCAAGGTCTGAACATGTAGGACCCCTAAATAGTGGTAATGGGGAGTTGGTCACAGGGGATCAAGAGAAGGCAGAGTTACTAAATCGTTCTTTGTTTCAATGTTTTTTATTGTATTTTGCAAGAAAACAAATGAATATTATTGCATACAGAAAGTGCAATCTCAGTAAAACAGCTATAACATCTCTGCAAAGAGGAAAATGCAAAAATAGTTGTGATTGAAGAGATGGTATAGTAACATAACGAAGAATAAGGCAAGAACAAAAAGAAAGAATATATATCATCTAAGCAGACATGCAAAAAAATTAAATAAAAATAGCAATGTTGACAAATCCCCGTACATTGAGGCAGAAGTGATATCATGACAGTAGGCGCCGATTATGTCAAGTATGTCATGTAGTGTAGTAAACGCTCTGGGACCAAGGGTTCCACAGGAGTGTGAACTTATGAAATGAGGAATTACCCAAGGATATGATTTTTTTCGTACATGTATGTTGTGTTAATCAGTGCTATGAATTCTCCTAATAGTGGAGCAACAATCTATCTCCAATGTTGTGTTATTACCAGTTTTGCCATTACAAGGATTTTACACAACAAACAACGCAGAGTGACAGGAAATTGATTAATTTCAAGAAAGAGTAAGGCCAGCTGTGGTGTTTGGGGGATTTGACAGTTAGAGATGTTGGACAAGAGTTCAAAAACCTGAGACCAGTACGATTCAAGTTTAGGACATTTCCATAAAATATGGTAGAGAGTGCAAGTGTTTACGCATCCTGTCCAGCACATGGGGGATGAAACAGGGAACATTTTGTGTAAACGGGCTGGAGTATAATACCATCTCAGAAATGTTTTCGTAGGGGCTTCTATGTGTTTGATACACGGCAGAGATATATAAATTAGTTTGAAGGCTTCCATCAATGCCCTATCAGAAAAGGAGCAACCCAATTCTCTCTCCCAGGACTGGAGGGGACTGGATTTGGAGAAACAAGAGTGTGAGTATCAAGATTGTTATGAGTCGTGATGCAATGTTTAACCTGCAGGTATTTGAAAAAATCTGAAACAGGCACAGAGTATTTAGATGTGAGGTGCTCAAAACTCACTAACCGATTGTTGGTAAACAAGTGTGAGGTATTAGTAATGCCTTTCATTGACCATAGGGTCAGGGATAGATTGGGGACAATTCATGAAAAGAGATCTATGGGAATGTATGACTTTAAGAGAGGGGTGCGTTCAGGAGATTCACGTTGGAAAAAAGACCAGCATTGTAATGTTGCTTTGGTCAATGGGGACAGTGAGTGGAAGGAAGAAAAGTTCCAAAAGGTTAAAAACAAAGCAGTTTTTAGGCTAATTGGTGATACAGTGAAGGAAATAAGTATTTGATCCCTTGCTGATTTTGTGAGTTTGCCCACTGTCAAAGTCATGAACAGTCTAGAATTTTTAGGCTAGGTTAATTTTACCAGTGAGAGATAGATTATATTTTTAAAAAAAACAGAAAATCACATAGTCAAAATTATTTATATTTATTTGCATTGTGCACAGAGAAATAAGTATTTGATCCCCTACCAACCATTAAGAGTTCAGCCTCCTCCAGACCAGTTACACGCTCCAAATCAACTTGGTGCCTGCATTAAAGACAGCTGTCTTACATGGTCACCTGTATAAAAGACTCCTGTCCACAGACTCAATTAATCAGTCTGACTCTAACCTCTACAACATGGGCAAGACCAGAGAGCTTTCTAAGGATGTCTGGGACAAGATCATAGACCTGCACAAAGCTGGAATGGGCTACAAAACCATAAGTAAGACGCTGGGTGAGAAGGAGACAACTGTTGGTGCAATAGTAAGAAAATGGAAGACATACAAAATGACTGTCAATCGACATCGATCTGGGGCTCCATGCAAAATCTCACCTCGTGGGGTATCCTTGATCCTGAGGAAGGTGAGAGCTCAGCCGAAAACTACACAGGGGGAACTTGTTAATGATCTCAAGGCAGCTGGGACCACAGTCACCAAGAAAACCATTGGCAACACATTACGCCGTAAAGGATTAAAATCCTGCAGTGCCCGCAAGGTCCCCCTGCTCAAGAAGGCACATGTACAGGCCCGTCTGAAGTTTGCAAATGAACATCTGGATGATTCTGAGAGTCATTGGGAGAAGGTGCTGTGGTCAGATGAGTCTTAAATTGAGCTCTTTGGCATTAACTCAACTCGCCGTGTTTGGAGGAAGAGAAATGCTGCCTATGACCCAAAGAACACCGTCCCCACTGTCAAGCATGGAGGTGGAAACATTATGTTTTGTGGGTGTTTCTCTGCTAAGGGCACAGGACTACTTCACCGCATCAATGGGAGAATGGATGGACCCATGTACCGTCAAATCCTGAGTGACAACCTCCTTCCCTCCACCAGGACATTAAAAATGGCTCGTGGCTGGGTCTTCCAGCAAGACAATGACCCCAAACATACAGCCAAGGCAACAAAGAAGTGGCTCAAAAAGAAGCACATTAAGGTCATGGAGTGGCCTAGCCAGTCT
Organism: Rhinoderma darwinii; assembly: GCF_050947455.1. Classification (NCBI taxonomy): domain Eukaryota; kingdom Metazoa; phylum Chordata; class Amphibia; order Anura; family Rhinodermatidae; genus Rhinoderma; species Rhinoderma darwinii. Next base: position 84,303,268 of record NC_134693.1, on the reverse strand, counting down.
CCAGACCTTAATCCCATCGAAAACTTATGGAGGGAGCTGAAGATCCGAGTTGCCAAGCGACAGCCTCAAAATCTTAATGATTTACAGATGATCTGCAAAGAGGAGTGGGCCAAAATTCCATCTAACATGTGTGCAAACCTCATCATCAACTACAAAAAAGTCTGACTGCTGTGCTTGCCAACAAGGTTTTTGCCACCAAGTATTAAGTCCTGTTTGCCAAATGGATCAAATACTTATTTCTCTGTGCACAATGCAAATAAATATATATAATTTTGACTATGTGATTTTCTTTTTTTTTTTTTATATAATCTATCTCTCACTGGTAAAATGAACCTAGCGTAAAAATTCTAGACTGTTCATGTCTTTGACAGTGGGCAAACTTACAAAATCAGCAAGGGATCAAATACTTATTTCCTTAACTGTATGTACGAGGATTCTATCTGAAGCCAATGGATATCTTTATCGTCATGCCTCCAATCAAAGATCTGTGCAACAAGAGTGGCAATATAATAACTATGTATGTCAGGGACACTCAATCCACCCATCTTTTTGTCACGAGTGAGTATGTGGTGGGAGATTCTGGGTTTGCAACTTGTCCAAATAAATCGGGAGAGGGTTTTTTGGGCTGAATGAAAAAAATTGTTGGGGATACTGATTGGGAGGGTTCTAAAGATGTATAGTAGCCTTGGAAGGAGAAGCTGTAATGGATTTGCCTGACACAGCTTCTTTGTCGACGCCCGTGGTTAATCAGCCTGCATCTGTGCCTAGGTCTGTTAGAGTGACTCGATCTGCTACCACTCAGGCTGGGAGGCTGAGGAGTGGGAGAACTGGCCAGACTGAGCTAGCTCCCGCCCTCTGTCTATTTATACCTTAATTTCCTGCTCCTCCTTTGCCTGTGATTCTGTCTGTTTTCTGGCTCTGCTGCTCCTGCTAATACTATTGACCTCTGCTTCAAATTCACCCTGGTTTTACTGACTACTCTCCTGCTCTGCGTTTGGTATCTTGTACACTCCTGGTTTGACTCGGCTCGTTGACTACTCTTGTTGCTCACGGTGTTGCCATGGGCAACTGCCCTATTTCCCTTAGCTTCTGTGTACCCTTGTCTGTTGATCTGTCGTGCACTTAATGAGTGTAGGGACCGTCGCCCAGTTGTACGCCATCTCCTAGGACGGGCCGTGCAAGTAGGCAGGGACTGAGTGGCAGGTAGATTAGGGCTCACCTGTCTGTCTCCCTACCCCGTCATTACAGAAGCATTTTATATACAGCTATTCTTCCTAGCCAAGACATTTCTTTCAGATTCTGTATGTAAGGACTGAAGAAGGAGTTCATAATTAGCTTTATAAAGGTCACGGAAGGAAGAGGTTATGGTGATACCTAAGTATTGAATGCCGTTCATTTGCCAGTGAAAGGGATATTTTGTTTTGAGGAAGTCAGGGTCTAAGTGAAGAGGTAACATCTGCGATTTTTGAGTATTCAGTTTATAGTATGAAAGTTTACCAAATGAGTTCATGACTGAAGCAAGCAAAATTTCCGGTCGGGATAAGGAAATGATGATGTCATCCATGTATAGTGAGATAATATCTGTTCTATGTCCAATTTTTATGCCGTGAACTGAGCTATGCATTTTAATATGTTGGGCCAAAGGTTCCCTGGAAAGAATGAATATTATTGGAGAAAAAGGGCAGCCCTGGCGTGTGCCATTGGATATGTTGAAGTCTTCAGAAAGGACACCATTGGTGTAAACTTTGGCCGATGGGGCAGAGTAAAGATCTTGAATTGTGTTCAAGATATTACCGTCAAAGCCCATTGTTTTAAGGGTCGAGAAAGCGTATGACCAATTAATGCGGTCAAACGCTTTCCCCGCGTCTAATGCTAACAATGTTGCTGGAACTTTGGATGATTCGATAAAATGTAGTAAGTTTAAGACTCGTCTTGTATTGTCTGAAGCTTGTCGGCCTTTAATGAAACCTACTTGATCTCTGCTAATCAGAGTGGACAATATGGGGGTAAGTCTATTGACTATCAATTTCACATAAAGTTTTAGGTCGGAATTGAGCAGCGATATGAGCTGAAAATTTTGAGGTGTGTCGGTGGTCTTCCCTGGTTTAGGCAACGTAACGATCAAGGCCGATTGATTCTCTTTAGGGAAGGGTTATCACTTGTTGGAAAAATCTACCCAATTAAGTAGTCAGTTTAGATGAGAAAGTTTTATAATATGAGTTAGTAAGTCCATCGGGACCAGGAGCTTTCTAGGTCCGTTATAGGGGCATTCAATGAATGTAGTTGGTCCGAAGAAAGACTAGGTAGAGAAGCATTCTGAAGGAAATTTTGTATGTCAGAGGATATAGGATGTTCTACAAAGGGATCGTCTTTAAGATTATATAAGGAGAAATAATATCTATGGAACTGCACAGCTATTTCTTTGGGATCTAAGATTTTACTCCGAGATTGGAGGTTTAGTAAGTATGGTATTCTGGACTTTTGATGTTGGAGTTTAAAGCGTGCAGCTAATAGCTTCCCAGATTTATTATTTTGGGAGTAGTACTTAGCTTTAGTTTTTCTAAGGTTTTTTCATAATCTGATAGATGGCATAATCTGAGACTCAGAAGAAGTAGTTGTGATGCTTGTGAGTCTCTAGGTGTAGATTTGTTTTTAGTGTTTAAACAGTGAATTTTATCCATCAGAGACGTAACTTCAGCCACTCTCTGTTTTTTAACCCAATCTGATAAAGGTGCCTCTGATGTATGCCTTATAGGCGTTCCATAAGGAGGCAATTCCGACATCTAATGTGTCATTGGTCCTGAAATATTCTTCAAGATCTGTTTCTAAGGTTTGTCTATGTGTGGGATGGGACAGGAGAAAGGGGCTGGATCTCCACAAATATGTAGGAGGGGAGTTATGAGTTTCCATGAGTGTCAATGTGATTGGAGCATGATCCGACCACAAGATATCACCTATAGATGTGGACTTGACTAAAAAGAGAGATTTTCTGTCCACCAGAAACATATAGATTCTTGCATAGCTATTATGCACGTGAGAATGGTGAGAGAAGTCTGTTTCTGAACCATGTTGCATACGCCATACATCATGTATCTTCTCCCTCCAAAACAAGTCACAATGATGGTGTGTGAGTAGCGAGATTGTGACGTGGTGTCCAACTCTGCTTCCATTATAGAATTAAAGTCCCCACACAAAATCAACTTGCATTGTTTGTGTTTAGAATTAAGTGGATAATTTTGCGTAGGAATTTCAATTGATGTTGATTGGGGGCATATATTGTAACTATAGTTTATTTAACATTGTTAATGGAACAAATAAGAATGATATATCCACCATTAGGATTAACAATTAAATCAGACAATTGGAGAGTGACCGTATTTTTTACAGCCAGCAGCACACCCCCAGCCTTGGTGGAGTGGTGAGATTGAAAGATAGTGGGGAATAAAGGGTGTTTCATACGATGAGCATCTTTTTGCAATAAATTTGTTTCCTGTATACAAAGGACATCACATGATAATTTTTGGGCCTCTTTCCACATGGTTGACCGTTTATATGGACTGTTTAGGCCATTGACATTGATGGAAGCAAATTTAAGAACCATAGTTGCGAAAGGTGTGCTGATGGCTGCAGATCCAGAAAAACCTTTGTATGACATACATTCCCTTCATGGGTGTATATAAAATCAAGCTAGATATTGTCAAAAAAGAGATATCACGGTAATAGATAAAGACACAATTGTAAGCCTGCATAGACATAGGATGAATAATAAAAGAACAGAACAAAATTTGTGAAAACAGTCGAGGAAGTTTGTCTGAACAACAGCTATGTTCAGATGGGGGAGAGGGGAAAACAGTCAGCTTGAAAACCGGATTTATGAATAGCAGAGCATCTAATTACTCGAGACACCTCAGCGTCGTGGACGATTGCAAAAGTTAGCCATATGCCATTCATCTGTAACAGGTGATAGAGAAGCTTTCGGGTTAGGATCCAGAAGTGCGACCAGAATGTCCCAAAATTGAAGTAGAGAAATTCTATCCTTTACTGATCTAATGACATGCAAGGAATTATTCTTGTTAATGAGTAAGCGAACAGGAAATCCCCATCTGTGGAGGATTTTGTTATCTCTGAGTGCAGAGGTGATGGGGGAGAATTGTCTCCGTAGTTGAAGAGTAGCAGCCGAGAGGTCAGCATATACGGAGACCATCTTGTATTGTGCAGGAAACATATCTTTCTGTCTAGATGCAGACATGAACAAGTCCTTGATGTGAAAGAAATGAAAACGAGCTAGCACATCACGCGGGACATTTTCAGACGGGTGTTTTGGTTTCGGAAACCCTGTGTGTTCCATCAATTATTAGATCTCTAGGGGTACATTTTGGGAGTATTGCTTTGATGAATCCTTGTATATAAGGAGTTAAATCTTTGGCAGCAACATCTTCAGGTATACCTCTAAATTTAACGTTGTTCCGACGAGATCTATCCTTTAAGTCAGTAATTTTTGCCTTCATCAGAGATAGGTCTGTTTCAAGATCATAGTGAGTGGCTATGAGGTCATTATAGGAGGATGCAAACACTCCCATTTGGATTCCACATGCTGTACCCTGTCTTCTACAGCAGTGAACGATTCAGACAATGGTTTAAGCAATTGAGCGAACCCAGAATTAATTTATTGTTGTAGGGCTTGTAGCATGGTCTTGAGTGTGAGTTCTGTAATAGGTTCAGCGGAGGAGGGAATAGAATCAAAAATGTCTCCTTGTGCAGAACGTACATGAACAATATTAGCAATGTGTCCTACCTGTTCCAGTGATTGTTGGAGGGAAGACAGGCGTTGTTTCTGCTTTATAGGGCTCCTGGAATCAGGAGAAGAGGGTGAAAGTGATGAGACGCCACGGGCATGTTCCCCAAGATGGTGGCTCCGGAGCTCTGGAGGAGCAAAGGATACATGTAGGGGTTGTTTCTGTGGAATGACCGTTGATAGTAGCGGAGGTATAGCTGGAACAGAGCTGCTTCTACGTGGTGGTGCAGAGTGGAGAGAGGGCGGTGAGCCTGGATCGGACACCAGGGATCCAGCATGGGAGCCGTCGTCAGTGCCATCTTGATCAGCAGGGAGGCTGTTGGGGAAGTAAAAGTCTAGCAGTTTAGCTGATTTGGCCGCTTACTTTCTTCTCCTCTGCATCCTGAGCAGCAAGGTCGTCCAAAGAGGGTAAGTGATGGCTAGGAATGAGGTGCTAGTCGCGTTGAGCCGTTGATGCAGAGAGGAGCCAAGCTCTCAGGCAGCCATTCAGTCCGGCAGCCAAGCCATGCCCCCTAAATGTCTTATTTTGCTCTGCATATACAACAGAAGAAAGAGCAGCTGATGTAGCCGGTGCCAGTGTTGTTAATATATCAGTTGATACTGAATTATACTGAATTGATTGAATGTAGATATGGTCCAAGCTAAGTTAAATAAAATAAATGTACACAAGGCCCCGGGACCAGATGGGTTACACCCTAGAGTTCTTAAACAGCTTAGTTCAGTTATTTATGTCCCCCTCTTCATAATATTTAGAGATTCTCTAGTAACTGGTATAGTGATAAGGGACTGGCGAAGGGCAAATGTGGTGCCTATTTTCAAAAAGGGATCGAAGTCTTCTCCAGGTAATTATAGACAAGCAAGCTTAACATCCATCGTGGGGAAAATGTTTGAGGGGCTATTGAGGGAATATATACAGGATTATGTGACAAAAAATTGTATTATAAGTGACAGCCAGCACGGTTTTACTAAGGACAGAAGTTGTCAAACCAACCTAATTTATTTTTATGAAGAGGTGAGCAGAAGCCTAGACAGAGGGGCTGCTGTGGATATAGTGTTTTTGGACTTTGCAAAAGCATTTGACACTGTCCCTCATAGACCTCTAATGGGTAAATTAAGGACTATAGGTTTAGAAAGTATAGTTTGTAATTGGATTGAGAATTGGCTCAAGGACCATATCCAGAGAGTTTTGGTCAATGATTCCTACTCTGAATGGTCCCCGGTTATAAGTGGTGTACCCCAGGGTTCCATGCTGGGACTACTATCATTTCATGTATTTATTAATGATATAGAGGATGCGATTAATAGCACTTTTGCAGATGACACCAAGCTATGTAGTAATGTTCAATCTATGGAAGATGTTTGTGAATTGCTAGTGGATTTAAACAAACTAAATGTTTTGGAGTCCACTTTGCAAATTAAGTTTAATGTAGATAAATGTAAAGTTATGCATCTGGGCACCAACAATCTGCATGCATCATATGTCCTAGGGGGAGATACACTGGGGGAGTCACGTGTTGAGAAGGATCTGGGTGTATTTGTAGATCATAAACTAAATAATAGCATGCAATGTCAATCAGCTGCTTCAAAGGCCAACAAGATATTGTCGTGTATTAAAAGAGGCATGGACTCGCAGGACGGGGATATAATATTACCACTTTACAAAGCATTAGTGAGGCCTCATCTAGAATATGCAGTTCAGTCCTGGGCTCCAGTTCATAGAAAGGATGCCCTGGAGTTGGACAAAATACAAAGAAGAGCAATGAAGCTAATAAGGGGCATGGAGAATCTAAGTGATGAGGAAAGATTAAAATAATTAAACCTATTTAGCCTTGAAAAAAGACGACTAAGGGGGAGACATGATTAACTTATATAAATATATTAATGGCACATACAAAAAATATGGTGAAATCCTGTTCCATGTAAAACCCCCTCAAAAAAAAGGTTCAACCTGCAGAGACGACAAGCCTTCTTTACTGTGAGAACTGTGAATCTATGGAATACTCTACCGCAGGAGCTGGTCACAGTACCTACAGTAGATGGCTTTAAAAAAGGCTTAGATAATTTCTTAGAACAAAAAAATATTAGCTCCTATGTGTAGAAATTTTAACCTTCCCTTTTCCCATCCCTTGGTTAAACTTGATGGAGAAGTGTTTTTTTTTTCAACTGTACTATGTAAATAACAGAGGGATGGCACAATGCAAAGTTCTAAGAAAAGGTGCTCCAGCATTGTTAAAATGAGTAATTCTAAGTGTATACTTTTGTTCTTACATATCCAGATAGCGAGAATACTTGTTTCTTCTGCTTTGCTACTAACGTAAATATTATTGGGGCTTCTCTTGTCCTCTAAACTTTGATTCCGGCATGTCTCCTTTGTTCCTCTTATACTTTTGTTCTTTATTGTATCTCCTTAAAGGTCCTCTTACACGGCCCATCCAGGGCTGTGTAAACGAGCGCCAAGCTACGAGACAGCTAGTTTCACAAGGAACCGGTATGGGGACGAGCGCTCGTTACTCCGATCGCTCGTCCCCGTACATTATTATCATGTCGGCAGCAAGTCTTCCTTACAGGGAGATGTGCTGCCGACAACGATAATATTTTTCATTTTTAAAATGATACGATCATCAGATGAACGAGCATTACAAAGGGCAATTATCGGCAATAAGCTTTCTGTGAATGAGCGTTTGCCCGATTATTGGCCCATATAAAAGGGCTTTTAGTCTTTGGTACTGCCAAATCTCAAAGCCCCAAGCTGCAAATTACATATGTACATTAACAGACATTGCTAAGGGGAGAATGGAAGGTATCACAGGAGCATCATCTCTATTTAGCAGCACTAGACAAATATATTAGCTCCAAGACAATAAAGGTGCCCCGAGACCATCTGTACACGCTAGACACAAAAGATCTTCAGTGTGCCTAACTAATTATATAAATGAGTGTAATTTGAACACTAAAGGGGTTTTTGGGCAGACGAGCATTCATATAACGCTCATTGTCGATAATTGCCTTGTGTAAACAGGGGAACGATCAGCAGATGAATGAGCAAATGCTCGATCATCTGCTGGTTGTATCATTTTTAAAAAAGTGAAATATTATCGTTGTCGGCAGCACATCTCCCTGTGTAAACAGGAAGACACGCTGCCGACGTCATAATAATGTATGGGAATGATCGATCGGAGTAACTACCGCTCATCCCCATCCATAGCTCCGTGTGACTGGAGCAAACGAGCGCCGATCAATGACGTCTCGTTGATCGGCGCTTGCTGCACCTGCCGCTTATCGGCCGGTGTAAAAGGGCCTTAAGGGAAATTCTATGTGGAGCTACTCACTGGAAAAACCTACATTCAAGTCCGGCTTATCCACAATAGTTGGTTTAATTTGCTATACATATAGTAGAAGTTGATGCAGTAGAAACGCTGGCGACTCCTATGTAAATAATTTAGTACACAAACGGCAATGTATACGTTAAGGGGGTTTTACACTGGGTAATTATCGTGCAGACGAGCATTCATATAACGCTCGTTGCCGATACTTGCCCTGTGTAAACGGGAACGATCAGCAGATGAACGAGCAAATGCTCGATCATCTGCTGGTTGTATCGTTTTAATAAAGTAAAATATTATGGTTGTCGGCAGCAAACATGGAGACGCGCTGTTAAACCCCTGTGTAAACATGGAGACGTCCTGCCGACATGATAATAATGTATGGAGACGAGCGATCGGAGTAATGACTGCTCGTCCCCATCTATAGCTCCATGTGGCAGGAGCAAACGTGCGCAGATCAACGATGTCTCGTTGATCAGCGCTCACTGCATCGGCCGAGTGTCCTTATGGAATTTCTGCTTAATAGGAAATCATTGGCGCTTTTAAAAACTAATTAAAGGGAATGTGTTGCCAGAAAAACATGTTTTGTTTTTTTTAATTAAACATTTAGTGTGTAGGTGATTAAACATTGTTCAAATATTATTATTTTTTTTCACGAGTCAGGAAATATTATAAATTAATTCTAATTTATAATATTTCCCATTGCTGGTCACTAGATGGAGCTATTCCCAAAATTGCAGCATTGCAAAATTGGGTAAAAAGCCCTCGCTCTAGTGAGCTCTCAGCATCCCCCCCCTCCTTTATCCTGGCTAGTGCCGGGATAAACGAGGGGTTTGAACGGTCTAACCTCCTACACTGTGTGTCGCCATTTTTTGAGCTAACACACAGTGTTGTAGGTTTACATACAGTAGTAAACGTACACAAACACGAACATACATAGAAATCTCTTACCTGCTCCTGCCGCCGCGGCTCCCTCCGGCCCGTCCGCTCCGTCTGCTGCCGCTGGTCCAAGTGCACAAGTCCGGAAGCCGCGACCGGAAGTAGTAATCTTACTGTCCGGCCGCGACTTCCGGTCCACAGGAAAATGGCGCCGGACGGCGCCAATTTCAAATTGGACTGTGTGGGAGCAGCGCATGCGCAGTTCCCACACAGACGGCGTACATGTTAGTGGATGGAACGGGCCCCGTTCGCAGTCCCTATGGGACTGTGGCTGCCGTATTCCATGTCTGTATGTGTCGTTAATCGACACATACAGAAATGGAAAAAAAAATGGCAGCCCCCATAGGGAAGAAAAAGTGTAAAAATAAGAAAAAGTAAAACACAAACACACAAATAAATATAAACGTTTTTAATAAAGCACTAACATCTGTAACATATTAAAAAAAAAATTGTGATGACACTGTTCCTTTAAGTACAAATTTATTGTCTTTATGTCTAATGATAACTTATAATTGCATTTTAGTTTAACAACGAATATCCTTTGACACTTCCCATTCATCATTATTGAACATTGACGATTTACACGTAAAAGAAACATATGAAATGATGACACACACAGAGTAGAGGAAGTTTACAACCATTCCTAAGCAAGTTTTAGCAGAGGAACCAAAACTCCATATTATTAACAGTGTCCATGTATAGGTGTGCAAAGTATGAGACTATCACTCAAGCCTTGATGTACTTAAAGGAGTTTTCCCATGAAGGACATTTATGACATATCCACTGGATATCCTCAGAAAAAGCATGGTTGAACAGCAGCACACGTCTCCCAAATTTCAATCAATATATTCTTTTATTGTTCAAACATCAAGTAAAATAATCGCAATGTTTCGACCCGTGACAAAGTGGAGGGTCTTTCTCAAGCCTAACAATGTGTCTAACAGTGTGAGTTTAAATAGGAAAGTATACAACATCACATGATGCAGGTAATCCAATCAAGACATCAGTACGTCATAGGGAAACTCACACAGGTGCACAATTACATGCATAGCATTGTTCTAATATAAAAGTGTTCATAGTGAATCTCATATAAAAGTATTAATAGTGCATCAATATAGAAGGAAGAGTGATCCAGCGCTGATGATAGGTTTAAAAGGGAAATGAGAGTCCCATGTTCTATATTGATCACTCTTCCTTCTATATTGCTGTTCTATACCGCGGGCCGTCGCGGGGATCCGATTGACGCTGTAGGAGACGCAGACCGGTGAGCTGGAGGTTCTCTCCCTGTTTCTATTATTAATAGTGCATCACATTAAGCATTTCACTAAATGACAATCAGTTACATTTTTTATAACATATATTTTTTTCCGAATGATATGAGCATTATGTATTACATATATTTTTGTGTACGGAGGGGTTGGCTAATTTGTGTGCTGATTGGGAAGATTTAGGGATATGGATTATTGTAATGATGCTGCGATAGGCTAAGGTTTGATCAGTTAAATCGAACATTATGATGAGCGCTCCCTTATATCAGTGAGATGTCCTCTTATGTTATGTTCACACGCAGTCAAAAATGTCATAAAATATGGAGCTGTTTTCAAGAGAAAACAGCTCCTGATTTTCAGAAGTTTTTTGTGCCACTTGAAATTTTCGCTGCGTTTTTCACAGCGTTTTTAACGTCAGTTTTAGGAGCTTTTTTCAATAGAGTCTATGGAAAATGGCTCGAAAAACGTCCCAAGAAGTGTCCCGCACTTCTTTTTTGCAGCCGTTTTTTTACACGTACAAAAATGCCGCAAAAAAAGCACCTATTACGAATTTGTGAAAGCACCAAAAATACCACTGTTATTATTTAAAGGAAAGTAGTTAAAGAGGCTCTGTCACCAGATTTTGCAACCCCTATCTCGTATTGCAGCAGATCGGCGCTGCAATGTAGATAACAGTAACGTTTTTTGTTTTTTTTTAAAAACGAGCATTTTTGGCCAAGTTATGACCATTTTTATATTTATGCAAATGAGGCTTTCTAAAGTACAAGTGGGCGTGTTTAAAGTAAAAGTACAACTGGGCGTGTATTATGTGCGTACCTCTGTGCGTTTTTACTTCTTTTATTAGCTGGGCGTTGTGAATGGGAGTGTATGATGCTGACGAATCAGCATCATCCACTTCTCTTCGTTAACACCCAGCTTCTGGCAGTGCACAGACACAGCGTGTTCTCCAGAGATCACGCTGTGACGTCACTCACTTCCTGCCCCAGGTCCTGCATCGTGTCGGACGAGCGAGGACACATCGGCACCAGAGGCTACATTTGATTCTGCAGCAGCATCGACGTTTGCAGGTAAGTCGATGTAGCTACTTACCTGCAAACGCTGATGCTGCTGCAGAATCAACTGTAGCCTCTGGTGCCTATGTGTCCTCGCTCGTCCGACACGATGCAGGACCTGGGGCAGGAAGTGAGTGACGTCACAGCGTGATCTCTCGAGAACACGCTATGTCTGTGCACTGCCAGAAGCTGGGTGTTAACACGCCCACTTGTACTTTAGAAAGTCTCATTTGCATAAATATAAAAATGGTTATAACTTGGCCAAAACTGCTCGTTTTTTAAAAAAAAAAACGTTATTCTTATCTACATTGCAGCGCCGATCTACTGCAATAGGACATAGGGGTTGCAAAATCTGGTGACAGAGCCTCTTTAACATAAGGCTTTATTCACACGAACGTGTTTAACATCCGTGATCCGTGCGTGAAAATCCTGCGCGTCGCACGGACATATGTTAGTCAATGGGGCCGTTCAGACAGTCCGTGATTTTCACGCAGCGTATATCCGCTGCGCAAAACTCATGACATGTTCTATACTTGGCCGTTTTTCGCGCATCACGCACCCATTGAAGTCAATGGGTGCGTGAAAATCACGCGCAGCACACGGAAGCACTTCCATGTGTCGCGCGTGATTCGCACAACAGTAGATAAAGAAATGAAGGAAAAAATAAAAGCACTTCCTTCATTTCTTTTTCTAAACATCAAAACCGCGTGTCATAAGGATGGCATATGTGTGAAAATCATGCAGCCACGCAGCAAACACTGATGACACACAGAACTGCAACGCGCAAAAAACGCAGTGTTTTTTGCGGGCGCAAAACGCACACGTTCGTGTGAATAAGGCCTAAGGCTTAGTTCACACAGAGTTTTTTGCAGGCAGAAAATTCTGCCTCAAAATCCAGTTTGGAATTCTGCCTGCATGCCGTTTGCCGCGTTTTTCGCAACGTTTTTCACTTGCGCCCATTTTGCGACACGGACAAAAACGAAGCGAAATACGCTTTCTCTGCCTCCCATTGATGTCAATGGGAGGTCAGAGGCTTAAACACCCGAAGGGCATGTCGCTTCTTTTTCCCGCGAGCGTTTTTTTACCGCTCAGGAAAAAAATGTCTCTGCCTCCCATTGAAATCAATTGAAACTCTCTGTGAACTCCCCTTTAGGGGGCCCTGTTTGCAACAGTACCCCACCTACTACCCTTTATAACTTTTTATGTGGCAGACGATCCTATGGGCCTCATAGACAAAAGGCCTGTATGCGACTGCTACCTCATCCCCTATAGCGGTGTGTGTGTGTGTGTGTGTGTGTGTTTGTGTGTGTGTGTGTGTGTGTGTGTGTGTGTCAATCCTCCAAAATATACTGTATGAACTATCTTTTCAAAACTATATAATCTGATATTTCCCCCTTTCAAGAGATTAGAAGCGGACAAGAATCTTATCCTTACTTTTTTTACTATGTTGCCGCAATAGTATATCAATAATCCTGTTCATTGTATCTCCTCAAAAATCAGTTACCTCTAATGTTGCACAAGGGCGGAAAGTTTTGTAAACGGATAAAGAGTAATAATAAGGAATTGAAAATTACCAAACAAAACACAAGTCCTTTTTTTATCACCTGGAGAATATGAATGACAAAACAGTTCAGTGGCCTCATTTAGGGTATGTTCACACGTAGTCAACAAAAACGTCTGAAAATCCAGAGCTGTTTTCAAGGGAAAACAGACCCTGCTTTTCAGACGTTTTTTTACCAACTCGCATTTTTCGCGGCGTTTTCACGCCGTTTTCGCGACGTTTTTTACGTCCGTTTTTGGAGCTGTTTTCATTGGAGTCTATGAGAAAACAGCTCCAAAAACGTCCAAAGAAGTGTCCTGCACTTCTTTGCCGAGGCTGTATTTTTACGCGTCGTCGTTTGACAGCTGTCAAAAGACGATGCGTAAATAACAGGTCGTCTGCACAGTACGTCGGCAAACCCATTCAAATGAATGGGCAGATGTTTGCCGACGTATTGTAGCCCTATTTTCAGACGTAAAATGAGCCATAATACGCCTCGTTTACGTCTGAAATTTGGCCGTGTGAACATACCCTAACTGTTTTATTTATTTCAGGTATCCGTTGAGAACAATAATTTGCTGTTCCCTTTCTAAATGAAGAATAATCACTCTCAGAAGGAAATACTATCTTGTAATCTTGTTCCTAAAAATGACAATTTTTCACAGGTTTTATATTTGCACATGCAGAAAAGATCTCGGAGGTGATACTATGAGGAAGCAAATTCATTCAGCGGCTGCAAGAATGGGTTTCTTGATGCTTCTGTGCATCTAGCATCTAAAATGATGTGCACAAGTGGAGAAAGTGTTATATTAAAAGCTTAGCACAGCCAGGGCTAGTGAATGTTTTATGCCTGAAGGCCAATAGGTTAGAACGTAAAAAGAATATGATAATTTTGGTCGTAATATCAATTCTCACAATCCGAAATGAAAGCCAGGGGCAGTAACTACATTATGACTTGCATTGGTCTTGAAAATAATCTTTATTCTGATGACTGTCCTGTTCAAAGTGCTTCATATCTATCTCTATAAAAGAGCTCTGTGGTCACCTATACATAGTCTGCTGGCATCACCTAGCTACAGTCGTACCTCATTATATACAGTATGCATAAATCTTTAAAGGGTTGTATGAGGGTTCTATCAGAAACAGTGCTACATTTGTCCATGGGCTGCATCTAGTATTGCAGCACAGCCCCACTCGCTTGGTACAGGCCAGTGTCAATAATTAAATTCATATAGACAAATATATGAAGTGTAATCAGTAATATACAGTATATTCATCTAGTGCATTGCTTATAAGTGGCTAGCGCTGGTTAGTTCACAGATATCTAACAAATATCTATAGCGGCATAATAAAAAAGTACGAGCACAGACCAGTGGCAACTGTGTGTCCTTTTAAAATTACGTTTGACTGTAGGGCCACATAGTAACTCAAGTATGTAATTTCTTAATATGTATCAATTACTGGAATTTTTTCCTTTATAAGTTATATGACATTTCCATGGATGCCCTAGAAACAGAACAGAACATCAGAAATAGAACCATTCTTCTTCATTGTAGTTGTGAATATATCTGCAGGTCGGAAATGGTCTGCCATATAAAGAAACGTCTTCTGCCAGATAAATGTACCTCACTCACCTCTCTTATCTGCCACTACACTATGCAAATCCTTTCCCTGGTTTCCTATTCCTTCCTGAATCCTCGGTCTGGCACCTAAATCCTTTAATCATGCCGCTCTCTCCTACTTTTCAGTTATCTCCGAACACTCCTCACAGCTATTTCCAGATGCACAAATGACTTCTTCTCTTGCCTCATCATCCATTTGTAAATGTAACACCACTGCAGTACCCTATCTCTGGAGCTTGGTAAATGATTTGTCGAGATACTGTAGCCATACCGGCAATGGGCACTAAAAAAAGATTTGCTTCTATGCTTTTATTTCATTTTCTTTTGCTTAATCCTCTTACAAGGGTCTAAGATGAGAATCCTGGTCAAATATTGCACAGCCACCCTTACATATACTCTACTCATTCTGTACTTTAAATGTGCTGCAATTTCTATCCTGAATAGAAACGTGTAACCAATTAAACCAAAATTACAATGTCACAGAGCGGGTTAGTGGACCCACTAGGCCGTACCGCCGCAGCGGGGAGGCAGCTGGCCAAACAACAGGACACCCCAGAAATACAATGTCCCGCACAAGGGTACCTGAATAGTCCAGATGGTGGCCGCAGCTCTGGCACAGATGAGATGGGTACAGCAGATGGTGCCAAACGTGGCGGATGATACAGGAGCCGCAAGTTGCGCCAGACGTGGCGGATTCTTCCGGATGTGGCAGTTAACACAGGACGTGGCAGATTCCTCTGGACGTGGCAGATGACACAGGACGTGGCACGACCAGATACTAAGGCAAAGCACGGGAAACAGGAACGGGGAACAAGGTACGGGTAACAACAGGAACGGGAAACACTAAGGGACCATTTGCAAGACAGACTGGGAAAACTAACAACGCTCAGGCAAGGATTAGAAGGCCAGGGGCCTTCTTATAGACGAGGAAATCGTGGCAGTTGATGATGATGACGATTTCCTAATTGTGCGCGCTGGCCCGTTAAGGCCGGGCGCGAGTGTGAGCGTGCACCCTACGGGACACAGCCGAACGGAGCGGAAGTGAGCGCTGGCGTCTCCTAGGAGGGAGACGGGGACCAGCGCTCACAGATCCATGGCCGCGGGCGTCGGGAGTTGAGTAAACCCGACGGCCCGCTGCCATGGACGCTACAGACAATTCCACTTTGGCAGTTCAAGCCCTAGGCCAAAGGTACACAGTGGCTTCTGATGTGACTCCCAGGATAGGAAAACATAGAGCTGCATAATAAGGGAATGTTCACACATGCACGTCCGTTACGGCTGAAATTACAGAGCTTTTTTCAGGGGAAAACAGCTCCTGAATTTCAGACGTAATGGCATGTGCAGGCGTTTTTTTCACAGCGTCCATTATGGACGTAATTGGAGCTGTTTTTCTATGGAGTCAATGGAAAATGACTCCAATTACGTCCCAAGAAGTGACAGGCACTTCTTTGACGCGGGCATCTTTTTTACGCGCCGTCTTTTGACAGCGGCGCGTAAAAAAAATGACCGTCTGCACAGTACATCGTAAAACCCATTCAAATGAATGGGCAGATGTTTGCCGACGCTTTCAAGCAGTATTTTCGTCCGTAATTCCAGGCGTAAAACGTCTGAATTATGTCCGTAAATAGTGCGTGTGAACATACCCTTAACTGAACTGAAATATATTATAATGACACAAGAAAAAAATACACAAATTGAACTGCATAAATGATACCGATCACTAACATGTCACAGTTAGCACATTTTTAGGACAAAAATAAATGGTCCAGTTTCTACTAATTAATTTAGAACTATATTGTAATGGGTTTTGAAGCTGTTATCCGAGCTTTATACAAATTGTAATTTTACCTGCAAATGGCATTATTTAGCAAAAAAAAGCTAAAACTCTGCTTCTAATCCCCTACCGCTCTGGCATTGCTGGTCCCCCGATGGTCTCTGTTTACATTGGCTAGAGCTGTCATGTGCTGTGCTTTTCTGAGATCAATGCAGTAGTCGATTTTTGGCTGGAGAGGTCAAGTGCCGGTATATGTAAGTGAGCATTTTTTTTTTTTTTCTGCTAAATGATGCAATTTGCAGGTAAAAGTTAATTTTGCATAAAGCCTAAGTAAACCCTTTAAAGAGAATGTATCACCTATATTTTTTTTCCTTGTTAAAGGGTTTTTACCCATCAGGGACATTTATGGCATATCCACAGGATATGTTTCAAGAAAACAGCAACACAACCCAATCAGTATTGCTAATCACAGGGGACAACTTCCCAATGGTGGGTGGTGCACGCAGCAAAAATGTCTCAGGTCCAGACAAGACAACTTGTATTCAATATAGTAGAAAAGACTGCAGCACTCAAAGTTTCCAAAAATATGTTTGCCTTTATTCACCAAGCATAAAACACTTGCAACGTTTCAACCCATGCTGGGTCTTTATCAAATGTCCCCAATAGTAAAACCCCTTTAAAGCCAGATAGTGAAACATAATCTTTTTGTCTAATATTATTTTTTTATTGTACATATTTTTTATTCTATTTTCTGTAAATGATTATGGGGCCGCCATCTTGCCTGAGCAGTTGTTAACAGCCCTTAGAGATATGCTTTACAGCAGCCACATGGACCATAGGGGGGGGGGGGACATTTACTTCTATGGGAGAGTTTCCTTGGTAGGCTCTGTAAGCTGTGCAGATGTCATTGTGCAGGGAGAGGGAGGAGGGGAGCGTGTCCACCACCTATGGTCAATGGTGGGTCCTGTGTTATCTATATATAGAAGTTTCACCTTTCATTGTAATCCTGCCTGTAATGATAATGAGGAGACTGCTGAGAAGTGATCTCTACAGAACAGGAAGTGTCAGTCTATTATGAGGCTCAGTGGCCAGAGTAAAACCTGCAAGATTGTAGGATTATTTCTTTATATAAATAATGACATAGAAAATGTAAAAAATTCACCAAGAATTCTTAAAAATATGTTTAACATAAAAATTTAATTTTAGGAATAGGTAATTTTCTGATGACACATTCCCTTTATGCTCCTTTGTTTCCTTGATATAGATTGTTCCTATGTATTCACTATTTGGCTAAATACATACATTTGTGCTTCACAAACTGCCACTAGTGGTAGAAAACTGAAGATGGATTTATACATGCTCATTGAGTATAATCATATTGCAATTTAGTATGAAATTATTTAAGTGTAAACTGAGGCATTCACTTATGTAATAAAAATATAATGCTTGTGACATTTTAATTCCTACTAGTAGTAGTATATGTGTAAATGTGAGTTCTCTTTTTATTTGTTCATTATCAGTCAAACCTACTAGAGCTCACTAAGTCCCAGTTTGCATCTGTAGTGATGGTATATGTTAGGGTATGTTCACACGGCGGGGGTCCGTAACGGCTGAAATTACGGTGATGTTTCAGCCTGAAAACATCCCCGTAAATTCAGCCGTACCGGCATGTGCAGGCGCTTGAACGCCGCGTCAATTACGGCCATAATTAGCGCTGCTATTCATTGGAGTCAATGAATAGCGGCTCCAATTACGGCCAAAGAAGTGACAGGTCACTTGCTTTCAATGGGCAGATGTTTGTCAGCGCTATTGAGGCGCTATTTTCAGACGTAATTCGGGGCAAAAACGCCCGAATTACGTCCGTAAATAGGCCGTGTGAACATACCCTTACTGTCATTTAGTCATTAGCTTTGAGGGTTTTTGTGGGGTTCACCACTATTTACATGCACAACAATGTGTGATTTTTAGGATCCTCTCACACAGCATACAAGTACAGTATGCTATAACTATATAATTTATTGTATAGAAGAAATTACATATATGGCAGGTTAATATTCTATTTGTGTCCACCAACATACCAAGAGAGACTTTCCCACAAATTCTGGGTAGTTGGGGTACAGGAAAAAAAAAACCCTCTATGTACTGCCAAAGTGTAAAAATTATGTCAAACACCTTCTTTCTCTCATTTTATCCAATTTTGCTTCTGTTAAAACAAGATTTTGTTACTGAAATATTGCTTAGTTTACCTAAATTTTTAGTTATGGAAAGTACACAAGTTTTGAGCCCATACTGTACCAACGATGATTGTGACGATTCAGTACAGTAAATGTAGTGTATCCTTTTATTATATTGTCTTGACTGAAACAACTATGAAACTTCTTGCCTCACAACTGCGGAAAGAAAAGCAGCTCCACTACAGACTCTGAAGCATCATTGTATAAAATGGTACATAGAAACTGTACTCTACTCGTCCCTGAAAATAAATATGAAAGAAATACCAATATCAGCAGAGAGAAAAAAGAGACTCAGGAACACAATCTAATATACTTAGTCCTTGGGACTGAAAGGAACATTATCTTATATTCCTGTTATTTGACTGCTTCCTTCTCTCTGTTTGAATTGAAATATGCATAGAGGTGAAATATGGGAAATAAAATCTTTTCACCAGGTTTCTTATTCACATTTACATGGACTGAAGAATTATAGAAACATGATGGCAGAAAAAGGCCAACCAGACTGTCCTTTTTATGAGTTTTATGTTTTTGTTTGTTAATTATTTTTATTGTATTTTTTTTGTGATTTTATTTCTGTCATTAACTTTGTCCTAAGATGGGTTTATGTCACAAACATGCTTAAAGGAACAGTGTCATCACAAATTATTTTTTTATATGTTAAAGATGTTAGTGCTTTATTAAAAACGTTTATATTCATTTGTGTGTTTGTGTTTTACTTTTTCTTATTTTTACACTTTTTCTTCCCTTTGGGGGCTGCCATTTTTTGTTCCATTTCTGTATGTGTCGATTAACGACACATACAGACATGGAATACGGCAGCCACAGTCCCATAGGGACTGCGAACGGCTCCCGTCCCATTGACTTCAGTGTAGGGCGTCTGTGTGGGAACTGCGCATGCACCGCTCCCACACAGTCCAATTCGAAATTGGCTCCGTCCGGCGCCATTTTCCTGTGGACCGGAAGTCGCGGCCGGACAGTAATATTACTACTTCCGGTCGCGGCTTCCGGATTTGTGCACTTGGACCAGCGGCAGCAAACGGAGCGGACGGGCCGGAGGGAGCCGCGGCGGCAGGAGCAGGTAAGAGATTTCAATGTATGTTCGTGTTTGTGTGTGTTTACTACTGTATGTAAACCTACTACACTGTGTGTTAGCTCAAAAAATGGCGACACACAGTGTAGGAGGTTACACCGTTCAAACCCCTCGTTTATCCCGGCACTAGCCAGGATAAAGGAGGGGGGATGCTGAGAGCTCACTAGAGCGAGGGCTTTTTACCCAATTTTGCAATGCTGCAATTTTGGGAGTAGCTCCATCTAGTGACCAAAAATGGGTAGTATTATAAATTAGAATTAATTTATAATATTTCCTGACTCGTGAAAAAAATAAAAAAAATTTGAACAATGTTTAATCACCCACACACTAAATGTTTAATTTTTAAAAAAAAAACATGTTTTTCTGACAACACATTCCCTTTAAAATCAATTACTGTCAATTGTTCCACTACATCAGCAGAAAGCTCCAAGGTACTACTACTCTAGCTCTATCTACTCATGTCCACTTATAGTTGCCTTTATTAATGCTACAGTTACTACATTTCTGGATACATTTTGAGAATTAAACAAAACTTTCAGCACTTCTGAATTGCTAAGGGAAGCAACATATAAATCCTCCAGAGTACTGGAGAAGGGAACTACAAAAGAGTCATTGGGAGGACTTGTATGAGATCTTTCATTACTGTTAACGCTACGAGTACAAATGGAAATTAAGCGATCCCTCGTCTAAATCACCTTTCAATCCCCAGCTGACTAAAAAAATGGAAGATATTCAACAAGTTGTGACAGAAGTATTGACATTGCTCGATATTATGAATGACAACTTTGTCATTGTTTGTTAAATGGGAAATATTAATCGTTGAAAGTACAGGATTTCAAAATATCAATGCAGTCATCTCGTGATTTCCTGCTAACGCACGTTTTAAGACAGGAGGAAACTTTTTAGAAGTACATTGAGTCTGTCAGATATCAATGTAGCAACTGCTGAGTCTTACCGATATTTTGCAAAGTAGTGCAATACTGGGTTGTTGTACCGGCATATCCTACTAGCCGGCAGCCGAGACCGCAGGACACTCTCTTTTTGCCTCCCCGGATACTTCAGCACATGCGCTGCTGCTCCCCACTAATTCCTGTAGGGTTAACACACGCACCAGTGCAATTTTCCCTAACCAACCCCTATGCACCCCGGACTTTACTAAGGACCCTGCCCTCTTCCTCCTTGCCTGAGCGTTGTTTTCTCTACCCATGTTTGTTTAGCAAATGGTCCCTTAGTTTTATTCTGTATCCTGTATCCTGTGTCCTGTATCCCGTATCGAGTAATTGTGTTTGTTCCAGTGCAAAGTTTAGTGTTGGAGTCAAGTTCACTATCTGTGCCAAGTGTCATCTGTGCCAAGTGTCTGCCACGCCATGTGTCTGCTAAATCTCCTATCCAGGTACTCTTGTCCGATAGACTATTATTGACTTTTGCTTGCCCAACTGATACTTCGCTACGGCGGAGCGGCCTAGTGGGACCCATCTACCCCACAGCCGTGACAGTACGCTCAGGCCATAGATCCCACTGGTCAACCCAAATCTCCATCTCCAGTCCAAATGATTCAAGCAGACATGCGTGATCACCGAGCACAAAAGGATCAGCTTTTACTCGCTGTAAACTCCATTATTACCAGTTTTGGATTTTCATCCCATGGCTACTTCCTCTATCCAACTTCCTGTTAACCCGGCTGCCTGTTCAGGGTCTGGGATTTCATTGCCTCTACCTCCTCGTTACGATGGAAATGCTAAGACCTGTAGAGGCTTCATAAATCAGTGCAAGATCCACTTCAGATTGCGGGCTCATCTCTTCCCCTCTGATGAGGCCAAGGTTGCGTTTGTTGTTTCTCTTCTCTCTAGTATAGCCCTGGCATGAGCAAAACCCATTTTGGAACGAGAGGGACCGGAATCCTCTAATTTACCATTATTTCCAGAGACTTTCCGCATTGTGATTGAGGAACCGGGCCGAACATCTCCATCCTCTTCTGTACGTTGGCAGTGGAGCTAGCCTGGAATAACGAGGCTCTAGTGGCAACTTTCATGCAGGGAATAGCTTCACGTATAAAGCATGAGCTGGTAGCTCGAGGCCTTCCCTCTTCTTTGGATGCCTTGATTCTTCTAGCAACCTGGATCGATATGAGGATCCAAGAGCACACTTTGGATGTTCACCAGGAGAAGAGAACTTATCAATTGTCACCTAAGTTTCAAAGACCTCTTCTGCCTTCTACTGTTGTACCTCCGGAGGCACCAATGCAAATAGAAAGACTCAGACTGTCTGACCAAAAGCGGCAGCGCAGACTGGGTTGTGTCTATACTGTGGTCACAAGGGCCACACCTAAAGTTGATTGGAGAGACAACTCTAGGTGAATCTACCTCTGCTACTAAATTTACTCCCAGACTTTCTATTCCTGTGTCTAATGTCACCCGTAAAGGATGAAAGAGTGTGCCTGCTTACTTGATTTCTGGAGCGGCTGCAAATGTTATACTTTTTATACTAAGTCCAGCAGGACTTAGTAGACCGTCTTCACTTGGTCATTGTTCCTCTGCAGAAACCTCTGGCGGTCGCTTCTGTTGATGGACAACCTCTGCCCGATCTTGTCTATCACCAAGCCATTGAGACTACAAATAGGAGTCCTCCATTCTGAGTTAATAACCTTCTATGTCCTGACCAGAGCTATTAACCCCCTTCTGCTGAGATCGCTATGGCTTCGCCAGCGCGGTCCAGCCCTTAACTGGGATTCCGGAGAGGTCCTCCAATGGAGGAGACGTCCTCCTCATCGTCCCTGTGACTGTCCTATCGAGCTGCTTCCTGAAGCCTCTCCCTCTCACGGACGGGTTTATCCTCTCTCCTTGCTGGAAACACAGGCCATGTCAGAGTATATTACGGAGAACCTAGAGAGGGAGTTCATCAGGTATCTCTACTTCGCCAGCTTGAGCTGGATTGTTCTTTGTAGAGAAAAAGGTTGGATCACTTCGACTTTGTGTTGACTACCGTGGGTTAAACCAAATCACGGTAAAAAACAAGTACCCCTTGCTGCTTATCTCCGAGCTCTTTGATAGGATTTGTGGAGCCAAGGTTTTCACTAAGCTGGATCTCCACGGTGCCTATAACCTAATCCATATCCGCAAGGCTGATGAATGTAAAACATCATTTAACACCCGAGACGGTCATTACGAGTATTTTGTAATGCCCTTTGGAATGTGTAATGCTCCAGAAAGTGTTTCAAGAGATTGCAAACTACATCTCTAGTGATCTTCTGTATGTCTGTGTGGTGGTGTATCTGGACGACATCCTGATCTACTCTTCTGATCTGATGACGCATCGGAAGCATGTACGCCAAGTCTTGTTGCAGTTAAGGGGGAATAGCCTAGACGCGAAACTCGAGAAGTGCGTATTTGAAAAAAAGACAATGCCCTTCCTGGGTTATATTATTTCTTACCATGGTCTTTAGATGGATCCGGAAAAGGTGAAGTCCGTCTCGGAGTGGCCACGCCCTCTAGGTCTCCGAGCTATACAGAGATTTCTTGGATTCGACAATTTTTATCGACAGTTCATCCCAAATTTCATGTCCCTTACTGCTCCCATCTCAACTCTTACCAAGAAGGGAGTGAATACTGAGGACTGTGTAGCGTCCATGACCGCGGTCCATCGGGTTTACTCACCTCCCGCAGCCATGGATCAGTGAGCACTGGCTCGCATCTCCTTCCTAGGAGATGCCAGCGCTTACTTCCGCTCTGGTCCTCTGTGTCTCGTAGGGTGCGCACGTGGCAGGTCTTAAAGGGCCAGCGCGCACACATGTGAACAATCATCATCATCATCAACTACAAATGATTTCCTGGACTATAAGAAGGGCCCTGCCCTTCTGATCCTTGCCTCAGCATTGTTAGTGTATCCCAAGTCTGACTTGCAAATGGTCCCTTAGTGTTTTCGTTTTCCAGTTGTTACCCATGCCATATTAATCGTTCCTGTATCCCGTGCTGTGTTCTTGTTTCTGTGCCTACTATTGTTGGAGTCATGTCTACTGCACCTACTGTCGTTTGCCACATCCTGTGTCATCTGCCACGTCCAGTGCTATCTTCCATGTCCTGTGTGATATGCCACGTCTGGCGCAACGTGCTGCGCCTGCTGTTATCTGCCACCTCCAGTGCCATCTTCCTCGTCCAGTGTGATCCGCCACGTCTGGCGCAACGTGCTGTAGCTAGTGTCATCTGCCACGTCTGGCGTAACCTGCTGCACCCACCTCCATCCATGCCAAAGCCTCGGCCACTGTCTGGAATATTCAGGTACCCTTGTGCGGGACTTTGTATTGCTGGGGTACTCTGTGGTTTGGCCAGCTGCCTCCCCGCTACGGCAATGCGGCCTAGTGTGTCCACATACCCACATGCCGTGAAAGACTGGACTCCTGAAGCAGAGTCGTTCCGCTGACAGGAATATAATTCTGTGCTTGGGACATAATTCCAAAATGGCTGGGCACTCTGGCATCCATAAGACTCAGGACTTTATTTCTCATCACTACTGGTAGCACATGCTACCTAAAGATGTTTTGGACTATGTTTCCTCCTGTACAAACTGTGCCTTAAACAAATCAACCCATTCCAAACCTGCTGGTCTGCTCCAACCCCTGTCAGTGCCTGATGCCCCCTGGCAGTACATCGCTATGGACTTTATTACAGATCTTCCTCCTTCTGCTGGATGTACTACTGTCTGGGTAGTGTTGGACCGTTTCTCCAAAATCGCACATTTCGTTGCTTTAAAATGGTCTTTCCTTCAGCTCCTCGTCTGGCAAATCTGTTCATTCATTACCCCTCCATATTGTGTCTGACTGAGGTGCACAGTTTACGTCCAAATTCTGGAGAGCCCTGTGTACACTGTTAGATGTTAAGATGGACTTTTCTTCTGCCACAGTCTAATGGTCAAGTGGAAAGGATCAATCAAATTTTAGAAAATTATCTTCATCCTTTTTTTTGTCCAACATGACAATTGGGTACAGCTTCTGCTTTGGGTGGAATTCTCATATCATAACCATACAAGTGAGTCTACTGCTTCTTCTCCATTCTTCATTGCGTACAGTCAGAATCCATCAGTTTTTAAATAAGCTTATATGACACAAATATCAGAGTGGTGAGCGATGTCCTGTATGTTTTTTTTTAGGGCACAGCAGGATCCTCCAGTGCAACCTACATTTTGACACAGTAGGGCCTAAAATAACAAAAAGTCACATACTTTTTAAGTCTTAAATGCCAACGGTCCTGTATCCCCCACTGGTCTATGTTGTCACCGCATCAATGACATGCCACATCACTGACTATAGCAGTCACATTTCACACATACAGACAACACGGCTGTAGTCAAGTGTAACCTAATCCAGCTCTTCTGGATGGTATGAAGACCAACTTCTCTATAGTATTAGCATTTATTTTTACTATGTTGGGAACAGGATACTTATGTATGTTAAATTCAAATACCGAAAATGTATTATTATCTCATGGAATCTGTTTTTTTAACCATACCGCACTACACACAATAAATTTACAGATGTCGGAGGTGGGCAGAGCACAAGGCTACATATAATATCAAAATATTCAACACTTCTTTCAATGATCAATTCTATTTTACTTATGTTATCTCGGATTCAGTGGCTCTTTAACCCCTTCCCGACATTTGCCGTATGGGTACGCCATGGAAAGCTAGTGCTTCCCGCAATTTTCCGTATCCATACGCCAAATGCTTGGCACCGGCTTAGAAGCTGAGCCGGTGCCATCATCGCCTCATCTCAGCCGTATCTTACAGCTGTCATCTGGCTGTAATGGCGAGGACCGAAATTAGCTTAGATCCCCGCCATTAAATACTTCAATGCAGCGTTCAAACGCGATCGCTACATTTAAGGTGTTTGCAGTTCATCGGAACACCAGCAATGAAATTGCCGGGGTTCCGGTGGCTGCAATGGCAACTGGAGGCCTAATACTGGCCTCCCGAACCGCCTAGCACGGAAGCCGGTCAAAATCCGCCCGGTGGCGGAGCCTGATCGGCTTCCGTAGCCGCCAGCAAGATGGCGCCGGCTCAGGAAAGTCAGCTGTATGTTACAGCTGACATCCACCTGTAACGGCAGGAAATGGAGCTAGCTCCGATCCCTGCCATTAACCTCTTCGATGCAGCAATCTAAAGCGATCGCTGCATCTTAGAGGTTGCTAGCAGATTGCCAGCCCTGACAGGCAATCAGGACTGGCGACTGCTGCTATGGCAACAGGAAGCACAATGGCCTCCTGCTCTGCCATTACGGAAGCCGATTAGGCCCCGCCGGGAGGCAAAGCCTAATCAGCTTGCTGTCAGTGAATAACTGACAGATCTAATACATTGCACTACATAGGTAGTGCAATATATTAGAAAAAAATACATCTGACAGTTGGTTCTTCAAGTCCCCTAGTGGGACTTGATATCAAATTTAAAAAAAAGTATGAAAAAGTGGAAAAAAAAGTGAACAAAATAAAAGTTTGAAAACAATAAAAGTTTCAAGTAATAAAATAAAACACCATCGCCCTGTTCCCTTATCAAGTCATTTATTATTGAAAAAAAATAATAAACCATACGTATTTGGTATCGCCGCAACCGTAACGACCTGAGGTATCAAAATATTGTATTATTTATTGCACATGGTAAACAGCGTAAAAAAACAAAACGGAAAAACTATACCAGAGTGTCTGGTTTTTTTTGGTCACTTTGCCCTACAAATATTAGAATAAAAAGCAATCCAAAAATCGCACGTATCCAAAAATGGTACCTATAAAAACTATAGCTCATCTCGCAATAAAAAAGCCCTCAAACAGCTCAGTCGAAAAAAAATTAAAAAGTTATGGTTCTCACAACTTGGCGACAGAAAAAATACATTCTTTTTACAAAAGTAATTTTATTGTGCAAAAAGTTGTAAAACATAAAAAAGTGCTATAAATTAGGTATCGCCGGAATCATACTGACCCGCAGAATAAAGGTAACATGTAATTTATAACGCAAGGTGAACGCTGTATAAAAAAAAACTATGCCAGAATTGTGTTTTTTTGTTTACCTGGTCTCCCAAAAAATAGGATAAAAGGTGATTAAAAAGACGCATGTACCCCAAAATGGTACCAATAAGAACTACAGCTGCAACATCGAGTGCACACTAATTTCTACAAAACACCTGCAGGGTTAACATTCTTACTACACCCCTAGGTAAATGCATTGAGGGGTGTAGTTTCTGTGGGGTCATTTCCGCTGTTTTGGTCCCACAGGCGCCCAGAAGCTAATCCAGCAAAATCTGCACTCCAAATGGCGCTCCTTCCCTTCTGAGCCCTGTCGTGTGCCCAAACAGCAGTTTATGACTACATATGGGGTTTTGCCCTATTTGGGAGAAATTGCTTTAGAAATGTAGGGTTCTTTTTTTCTTTTATTTGTTGAGAAAATGAAAAATGTTGTGCTAAAGCTACGTCTTATTGAAGAAAATGGATTGTTTTTATTTTCACTGCCCAATTCTAATGCATTCTATGAAACATCTGTGGGATCAAAATGCTTACTACCCCCCTAGATGAATTCCTCAAGGGGTGTAGTTTCCTAAATAGAGTCACTTTTTGGGCGTTTTCATTGTTTTGTCCCTTCAGGGGCTTTGCCAATGCGACATGGCTTCCGCAAACCATTCCTGCTAAATGTGATCTCCAAAAGCCAAATAGCGCTCTTTCCCTTCTGAGCCCTGCCGTGTGTCCAAACAGCCGTTTATTACCACATGTGGGGTATTGTTTCACTCGGGAGAAATTGTTTTACAAATTTTGCAGTGCTTTTTCTCCTTTAGTCAGTGTGGAAATGAGAAAAAAAATCGCTAAACCTACATTTTCTTTGAAAAAATGTAGATTTTCATTTTTACGGCCTACTTCCAATAATTTCTGTAAAAAACCTGTGGGGTCAAAATGCTCACTATACCCCTAGATAATTTCCTTGAGGTGTGTAATTTCCAAAATGGGGTAACTTTTGGGGTATTTCCACTGTTTTGGCACCGCACGAGCCCTTCAAACCTGACATGGTGCCTAAAATATATTCTAATAAAAATAAGGCCCCAAAATCCACTAGGTGATCCTTTGCTTCTGAGGCCGGCGCTTCAGTCCAGTAGCACGTTATGGCCACATGTAGGATATTTCCTAAAACTGCAGAACCTGGGCAACAAATATTGATTTGAATTTCTCTGGTAAAACTTTCTGTGTTATAAAAAAAATTAGATTAAAAATTGATTTCTGCAAAAAAATATGCAATGTTAAATACCTTTGTTTCAAAAAAGACAAAAGTATAGAAGGTATGATACCTTTATTGGCTAACCATAAAAGTTCTATATGCAAGCTTTCAGAGCACAGAGGCTCCTTCTTCAGGCAAATTACAAATGAATGACTTAGAAAAAAGCACAACATTAAGATGTTACACAAAGACAATTAGTACATGAGGTGATACATCATTAAGATAAGCCGGGGCAATAAAACTGGGGTTATAGGGGTGATGACTTAGGAGTTAAGGCATCTGGAGTCAGTCTGATGGGGGATAAAGGTATCATACCTTCTATACTTTTGTCTTTTTTGACACAAAGGTATTTAACATTGCATATTGTTTCTGGCTAACACGGTACTACACTAGTTTTTACTGTACTTTGCAAAAAAATATGAAATTTGTAAATTTGACCTCTACATTGCTTTAATTCCTGTGAAACGTCTAAAGGTTTAAGAAATTTTCTAAATGCTGTTTTGAATACTTTGAGGGGTGAAGTTTTTAAAATGGGGTGACTTTTTGTGGGTTTCTAATATATAAGGCCCTCAAAGCCACTTCACATCTGAACTGGCCCCTGTAAAAATCACCTCTTGAAATATTCTTGAAAATGTGAGAAATTGCTGCTAAAGTTCAAAGCCTTGTAACGTCCTAGAAAAATAAAAGGATGTTCAAAAAATGATGCCAAACTAAAGTAGACATATGGGGAATGTTAGTTAGCAACAATTTTGTGTGTTATAACTGCCTGTCTTACAAACAGATACATTTAAATTGAGAAAAATGCTAATTTTTTCAATTTTTCGCTAAATTTAGATGTTTTTCACAATTAAATACTGAACATATCGAGTAAATTTTGCCAGTAACATAAATTCCAATGTGTCACAAGAAAACAATCTCAGAATCACTTGGATAGGTAAAAGCATTCCGAAGTTATTACCACATAAAGTGAAACATGTCAGATTTGAAAAATGAGGCTCTGTCATGAAGGTCAAAGGTGGCCAAAGAGGGAAAGGGTTAAATGGAAGATGTCACTCTCAGCACAGGATGTGATGGTAGTTTGTGATGCTTGTGATTTTAACGTGTCTATTGTAGCAATTTTTTTTTAAAGGTCTAAAGAGATTACTAATAAGACGATTACATATCTGTCTATATTCTGTTGAAGGTGGGGTCCATTTACAGGCTCTCCACCTGCCAGCTTTGTATGTTCTGTACATGCTCAGCTGCATGCAACCACCACTAGGGTGAACAATCAATTTATACATATAGTATTAAATTCAAAGGGAGCTGTATAAATCTGTATGAATTAAGCGTCCCCTAGTGGCTCCTGCGGGTAACTGATATCACAGTGTTTACTGGAAGCAGTTCACTAGAAAGTTATGCCACCGTATATACATTTCTATGTCTACGGGTGCACAGTTAGGTCCAGAATTATTTGAACAGTGACACAAGTTTTGGCATTTTAGCTCTTTACCAAAACATATTGAATACACAGTTATTAAATCAATCTGGGCTTAAAGTGAAGACTCTCAGCTTTAATTTGAGGGCATTCACATCCTAATTTGAGGAAGAGTTCAGGAACTACAGCTCTTTAATATGGAGCTGCCTCTTTTTCAAGGGACCAAAGGGAAATGGAAAATTATCTGAAAAGCTATTTAATGGGCTGCATGGGCTATTTCCTCGTTAATCCATCATCAATTAAGCAGGTAAAATGTCTGGAGTTGATTCCAGGTGTGGCATTTGCATTTGGAAGCTGTTGCTATGAACCCACAACATGAGGTCAAAGGCGATTTCAATGCAAGTGAAACAGACCATCATTAGGCTGAAAAACATGAAGAAATCCATCAAAGAGATAGCACAAATGTTAGGAGTGGCCAAATCAACAGTTTGGTACATTCTTGAAAAACAAAAGAGCGCAGTGGTGATCTTGTCAACTCCAAAAGGCCTGGACATCCACGGAAGACAACAGTGGTGGATGATCTCAGAATCCTTTCCATGTTGAAGAAAAACACATTCACAACATTTTCCCAAGTGAAGAACACTCTTCTGGAAGTAGGTGTATCAGTATCTAATTCTACCATAAAGAGTAGACTTCATGAGAGCAAATACAAGATGCAAACCATTAATCAGCCTCAAAAATAGAAAGACCAGATTAGGCTTTGCCAAACAACATCTAAAGAAGCCAGCCCAGTTCTGGAACAGCATTCTTTGGAGAGATGAAACTAAGTTCAACCTGTACCAGAGTGATGGGAGGAAGAAAGTATGGAGAAGGCTTGGAACGGTTCATGATCCAAAGCACACCACATCCTTTGTAAAACATGGTGGAGGCAGTGTGATGGCATGGGCAATGCATGGCTGCCAAAGGCACTGGGTCACTGGTGTTTGTTGATGATGTAACTGAAGACAGAAGCCAGGGGCGTAGCTAGGGGGGGGCAGGCGGGGCACGTGCCCCGGGCGATGTTCAGAGGGGGGCGCCAACGCCCCCTCCTCCTGCACTATAATTGTACCTGTGTCGCAAGGACACAGGTACAATTAGAAGCAATGAATGACCGGGCACATTCCGTGCCCGGCCATTCAGCGCCTCTCCACGAATGAAGCGACTGGTACCTTTTGTACCAGTGACACTTCCGTCAATGAAAGGCGCTGACTGACTGGCAGGGAAAGTCATCCTGCCCAGCCAATCAGCGCCTTTCATAGACGCTGTGTTCAACCCCCTGGAGACCTGCGCAGAAGAGAGCAGGTCTCCATGGCTGCCGGACGGCGTGGGAGCGGGATTAAGGTGAGTTTGGATTTTTTTTTTCTTCTAAATTATAATAGACGTGTGTGTCTGTATCTGCGGGGGGGGACTTTGTCTACGGGGGGTTGTCTATCTACAGGGGGACTATATCTACAGGGCTGGGCTATATACAGGGGGACTATATCTAAAGGGGGGCTATATACAGGGGGACTATATCTACGTGGGGGGGTTTCTATCTACAGGGGGACTATATCTACAGGGCTGGGCTATATACAGGGGGACTATATCTACAGGGGGTGGGCTATATACAGGGGGACTATATCTACAGGGCTGGGCTATATACAGGGGGACTATATCTACAGGAAGACTATATCTACAGGGGGGCTATATACAGGGGGACTATATCTACAGGGGGCTATATACAGGGGGACTATATCTACAGGGGGACTATATCTACAGGGCTGGGCTATATACAGGGGGACTATATCTACAGGGGGGCTATATACAGGGGGACTATATCTACAGGGCTGGGCTATATACAGGGGGACTATATCTACAGGGGGACTATATCTACGGGGGGTGTCTATCTACAGGGGGACTATATCTACAGGGCTGGGCTATATACAGGGGGACTATATCTACAGGGGGGCTATATACAGGGGGACTATATTTACAGGGGGCTATATACAGGGGGACTATATCTACAGGGCTGGGCTATATACAGGGGGACTATATCTACAGGGCTGGGCTATATACAGGGGGACTATATCTACAGGGCTGGGCTATATACAAGGTGACTATATCTACAGGGGGGCTATATATAGGGGGGCTATATCTACAGGGCTGGGCTATATACAGGGGGACTATATCTACAGGGGGCTATATACAGGGGGACTATATCTACAGGGGGCTATATACTGGAGTGGGCTGTCTATAGAGCACCATATACAGGGGTGGGCTACATAGTATATAGCCCCCTATAGATATAGCCCACCCCTGTATATGGTGCTCCATAGATAGCCCACCCCAGTATATAGCCCCCCCTGTAGATATAGCCCCCTGTAGATATAGCCCCCCTGTAGATATATCTTTTGTACCAGTGACGCTTCCGTCGATGAAAGGCGCTGACTGACTGGCAGGGAAAGTCATCCTGCCCAGCCAATCAGCGCCTTTCATAGACGCTGTGTTCAACCCCCTGGAGACCTGCGCAGAAGAGAGCAGGTATCCATGGCTGCCGGACGGCGTGGGAGCGGGATTAAGGTGAGTTTGGATTTTTTTTTTTCTCTAAATTATAATAGACGTGTGTGTCTGTATCTGCGGGGGGGACTTTGTCTACGGGGGGTTGTCTATCTACAGGGGGACTATATCTACAGGGCTGGGCTATATACAGGGGGACTATATCTAAAGGGGGGCTATATACAGGGGGACTATATCTACGTGGGGGGGTTTCTATCTACAGGGGGACTATATCTACAGGGCTGGGCTATATACAGGGGGACTATATCTACAGGGGGTGGGCTATATACAGGGGGACTATATCTACAGGGGGGCTATATACAGGAAGACTATATCTACAGGGGGGCTATATACAGGGGGACTATATCTACAGGGGGCTATATACAGGGGGACTATATCTACAGGGGGACTATATCTACAGGGCTGGGCTATATACAGGGGGACTATATCTACAGGGGGGCTATATACAGGGGGACTATATCTACAGGGCTGGGCTATATACAGGGGGACTATATCTACAGGGGGACTATATCTACGGGGGGTGTCTATCTACAGGGGGACTATATCTACAGGGCTGGGCTATATACAGGGGGACTATATCTACAGGGGGGCTATATACAGGGGGACTATATTTACAGGGGGCTATATACAGGGGGACTATATCTACAGGGCTGGGCTATATACAGGGGGACTATATCTACAGGGGGGCTATATACAGGGGGACTATATCTACAGGGCTGGGCTATATACAAGGGGACTATATCTACAGGGGGGCTATATATAGGGGGACTATATCTACAGGGCTGGGCTATATACAGGGGGACTATATCTACAGGGGGCTATATACAGGGGGACTATATCTACAGGGGGCTATATACTGGAGTGGGCTGTCTATAGAGCACCATATACAGGGGTGGGCTACATAGTATATAGCCCCCTGTAGATATAGCCCACCCCTGTATATGGTGCTCCATAGATAGCCCACCCCAGTATATAGCCCCCCCTGTAGATATAGCCCCCTGTAGATATAGCCCCCCTGTAGATATATTCCCCGTGTATAGCCCACCCCTGTGTATAGCCCCCCTCTGTAGATATAGCCCCCCAGTGTATAGCCCACCCCTATAGATAGCCCCCCTGTGTATAGCCCACCCCTGTAGATATAGCCCCCCTGTGTATAGCCCAGCCCTGTAGATATGGTCCCCCTGTAGATATGGTCCCCCTGTAGATATGGTCCCCCTGTAGATAGGCCACCCCTGTAGATATAGTCCCCCTGTAGATATAGCCCACCCCTGTATATAGCCCACCCCTGTATATAGTCCCCCTGTAGATATAGCCCACCCCTGTATATAGTCCCCCTGTAGATATAGCCCACCCCTGTATGTAGTGCTCCACAGATAGCCCACCCTTGTATATAGTATATACAGGGGTGGGCTATTTGTGAAACACTATATACAGGGGTGGACTATATGTGGAGCACTATATACAGGGGTGGGCTATATCTACAGGGGGGCTACATACATGATTGGGCTATCTGTAGAGCTCTATATACAGGGGTGGGCTATATCTACAGGGGGCTATAAACAGGGGTGGGCTATATCTACAGGGGGGCTATATACAGGGGTGGGCTATCTGTAGAGCACTATAGGGGGAGTTATTTGTGGGACACTATATACAGGGGTGGGCTATATGGGGGCACTATCTACAGGGGTCACGGTGTGTGTGGGACACGGTGTATGGTGCTATTATAATTAGAGTGCAGTGTATGGCGCTTTTATATTTAGGGGCGTAGTGTGTGGTATAATGATAGCTTTATATTTATTTATAGGTGCAGAAATGTTGGAAAAGTGAGAAGCTGAAGACATGTGAGCAGCAAACTGCAGAAATGGGCTGTGACAGGGAGAAATCACCATAGAGGTCTGGACCGGATGGAGAGAAAGAACTAGAATCGGAGACGTCACCGGTGAGTCACTTAATGCAAATTTTTATTCTGCCTCTAATCAGTAATGTAGTCACTGTATGATCTGCAGCGAGATGATGGGTGGAATGATTATGATAGGATTTATTTTTTGTGAAACGGCATCTCCCAGCATATCCTTACCATTGTTCGGGCCATGCTTGGAGCTGTAGTTTTACGCCGTACACACCTATACGGCAGGGGTTGCACTAAATTGAGCTTTATTTGTGCTGGTGTTGTATATATGTAGTGAGCTTGCTTCTGGGGCTGTATATAGAACCATATTGCTTGTGAAATGTACAAATAATTTTATGCTCGCTTTACATAAAAATAAATGACACGTCGATTGGTAGAGAAAAAAAACACGGCGAGAGGGAAGGAGATGTCGGGAAAGAGGTTGGGGGGGGCGCCAAACTGAATCTTTGCCCTGGGTGCTGGAGAACCTAGCTACGCCTCTGCAGAAGCAGCCGGATGAATTCTAAAGTGTTCAGGGATATACTTTCTGCTCAGATTCAACCAAATATAGTGTCGTTGATTGGACAATGACCCAAAACATAGTGCGAAAGCAACCCAGGAGTGTTTTTAAGGCAAAGAAGTGTAATATTCTGCAAAGGCCAAGTCAATCACCAGATCTCACCCTGATCGAGCATGCATTTCACTTGCTTAAGACAAAACTTAAAGGACGGGTGTCGCGAAAAAAAAATGTTTATATCAATTTGCTTTTAGTGTTTTATTAAAACTTTTTCTTGTCTATGGGGCTGCCATTTTTTTTTTCATCTCTATATGTGTCGATTAACGACACATACAGACATGGAATACGGCACATACAGCTCCATAGAGAATGCGAACGGGACCCGTTCCATTCACTATGCTGTACGCCGTCTGTGTGGGAACGGCGCATGCGCCGCTCCCACACAGTCCAATTTGAAGGTCTTCGGCCGAGCGCCATTTTCTTGTGGACCGGAAGCCACGGCCGGACAGTAAGATTACTACTTCCGGTCGCGGCTTCCGGACTTGTGTTCTAATGCAAGCACTTGGAGCGGAGGGAGCAGACGGAGCGGACGGACCGGAGGGAGCTGCGGCGGCAGGAGCAGGAGAGTTATTTCTGTGTATGTACGTGTTTTACTGTGTGTTTACTACAGTATGTAAACCTACTACACTGTGTGTTAGCTCAAAAAATGGCGACACACAGTGTAGGAGGTTTGACAGTTCAATCCCCTCCTTTCTCCTGGCACTAGCCAGGATAAGGGAGGGGGGATTCTGTAAGCTCACTAGAGCGAGTGTGTTTTCTCAAATTTTGCAGCTTAAAGCAATGTGCTTGCTTTACCACATGCCTATGCTGCAATTTTGGGAATTTCTCCATCTAGTGACCAGCACTGGGAAATGTTATAAATTAGAATCTAATTTATAATATTTCCTGACTCGTGAAAAAATTAAAAAAATTAGAACAATGTTTAATCATTTATACACTAACTGTTTAACTAAAAAAAAAAAAAATTTCTAGCGATACATTCCCTTTAAGGCAGAAAGACCCACAAACAAGCAACAACTGAAGACAGCTGCAGT
The DNA here is from genome assembly GCF_050947455.1 of Rhinoderma darwinii. Taxonomy (NCBI): domain Eukaryota; kingdom Metazoa; phylum Chordata; class Amphibia; order Anura; family Rhinodermatidae; genus Rhinoderma; species Rhinoderma darwinii. Next base: position 84,267,876 of record NC_134693.1, on the reverse strand, counting down.
AAAGGCCTGGCGAAGCATCACAAAGGAGGAAACCCAGCGTTTGGTGATGTCCATGGGTTCCAGACTTCAGGCAGTCATTGCCTGCAAAGGATTCTCTACAAAGTAAAAAAAAATTTTTATGTAATGTTAATTTGTCCAATTACTTTTGAGCCCCTGAAATGAGGCGGCTGTGTAGAAAAATGGTTGCAATTCCTAAGCGTTTCACAGGATTTTTGTTGTTCAATCCCCTGAATTAAACCTGAAAGTCTACACTTCAATTGCATCATGAAGATTGTGTCACTGTCCATATAATTCTGGACCTAACTGTGTGTGTATATATATATATATATATATATATATATATATATATATATATATAAATATATATATGTATATATATATATATATATATATATAAATATGCCATTAACTGCCACTAGTTCTACCATGCTCACACACTCTAAACTATAACAATCCAGTGCTGCACTACGATCTGTTATTAAATAATGTATTATAGTCTATAGATTATAAGAATAAAGAATTTGTTTCTGTAGTGAAATCCCTCTGTTTAGCATTATCACATTAGAATGTATTGTATTGTGCTACTGCATTTCTAGTGCCCCTGTTCTCTTAGTCCCTGTTCACACTGAGTTTTTTGCAGGCAGAAAAATCTGTCTCAAAATTCCATCAGGAATTTTGAGGCAGATTTTGACCTGCCTGCGAACCATTTTCCGCATTTTTCGCAGTGTTTTTTTGCGGCGTTTTTTGCAGCTCTTTTTGCCCACAGCCATTGAGCGCCGCGGGCAAAAAATGCCACGAAAAATGATTTCTCTGCCTCCCATTGAAGTCAATGGGAGGGCAGAGATGTAAATGCCAGAAGATAGGGCATGTCGCTTCCTTTTCCCGCGAGCGCTTTTTACCGCTCGTGGGAAAAAAACGCCTCCACCTCCCATTGAAATCAATTGAAACTCTGTGTGAACTCTGCCCTGTTTTGTAGGTATAAGTGTAAGGGTTTTATTGCAACATATGTGCTCCCCACTCCTCACCACAATGCTAAACCACTATTACCCTCAGTCACGTGTGCCTCATTTTAATGATACATGATTTTACTGGGATACAACATTCTTCATTTATCTTAAAGTTTCTAAGAGGTTACTTTATTATAAACTGTCTCTTTTAAAGAATAGCCCAAATCTAATCTATCTATCTATCTATCTATCTATCTATCTATCTATCTATCTATCTATCTGTCGTTCTGTCTGTCTATAATCTATCTATCTATCTATCTATCTATCTATCTATCTATCTATCTATCTATCTATCTATCTATCTATCTATCTATCTATCTATCTATCTATCTATCTATCTATCTATCTATCTATCTATATTACTAGTCTGACCTGTACATGAAGTATTGCTGTACATCTATTGCTGAGCTTAGAGGGTATTCTTTTTTTTCTACACAGCAGATTTTCAGATTTTCATGTATCACCCCGACATCTTTAGTAAGTTCTATTCTTTCATTCATTAAGTCATGGTAAGAGAAGTTCCTCTGTACACCACTAGAAGCAGCATATGACCATGGGAGACAAGGTGCTGCATTCCCATGAATTTCAAAGATTTAAATAGTAGAGAGGAGGCGCTTCTCAGCTCTAGTCCTACCAGCAACGGAATGAGGGAGGTGGTTACCTAGCAACAGTCTCTCCATCTTTGTAACCTAGGAGACAAAGCATACAGTAGGACTGTAGCTTTTCTTTTAACAGAACAAGAATGCCTTCATGGTGGACTAAAAATACAGACGCAACCAAACTGATCCCCACCACATGGCCAGTTTACGGGAAGCAGCTCCTGTCTCTGGATTCAGTATTATGTTGAGTGTGACATAGTGAATACTGAATGTCTCATTTGCATTTGCACAGCTTGTATATACCTTTCCAAGAATACAATGTAGCGAGGATATGTAATAGCACATTTACAAACTAACATTCTCGTGGTTATAGTTTTATATACAGTGCAATAGCTGTGAGTGATTTGTGAAGCCCAGTAGAGTAAGGCTGGATTCACATGAGCATGTTACGTCCGTAATGGACGGAACGTATTTCGGCCGCAAGTCCCGGACCGAACACAGTGCAGGGAGCCGGGCTCCTAGCATCATAGTTATGTTACATAGTTACATAGTTACATAGTTACATAGTTAGTACGGCTGAAAAAAGACACATGTCCATCAAGTCCAACCAAGGGAAGGGAAAAGGGAAGGAAAAATTTCTACACATAGGAGCTAATATTTTTTTGTTCTAGGAAATTATCTAACCCTTTTTTAAAGCCATCTACTGTCCCTGCTGCGACCAGCTCCTGCGGTAGGCTATTCCATAAATTCACCGTTCTTACTGTAAAGAAGCCTTGTCGCCTCTGCAGCTTGAACCTTTTTTTCTCCAGATGGAGGGAGTGCCCCCTTGTTTTTTGAGGGGGTTTTACAAGGAACAGGATATCACCATATTTTTTGTATGTGCCATTAATATATTTATATAAGTTAATCATGTCCCCCCTTAGTCGTCTTTTTTCAAGGCTAAATAGGTTTAATTCTTTCAATCTTTCCTCATAACTTAAATTCTCCATGCCCCTTATTAGCTTCGTTGCTCTTCTTTGTATTTTTTCCAACTCCAGGGCATCCTTTCTATGAACTGGAGCCCAGAACTGAACTGCATATTCTAGATGGGGCCTCACTAATGCTTTGTAAAGTGGCAATATTACATCTCTGTCCCGCGAGTCCATGCCTCTTTTAATACACGACAATATCTTGCTGGCCTTTGAAGCAGCTGATTGACACTGCATGCTGTTATTGAGTTTATGATTTACAAGAACACCCAGATCCTTCTCAACAAGTGAATCCGCCAGTGTAGCTCCCCCTAGGACATATGATGCATGCAGGTTGTTGGTACCCAGATGCATAACTTTACATTTATCTACATTAAACTTAATTTGCCAAGTGGACGCCCAAACACTTAGTTTGTTTAAATCTGCCTGCAATTCACAAACATCTTCCATAGTCTGAACTATATTACATAGCTTGGTGTCATCTGCAAAAATAGAAATAGTGCTATTAATCCCATCCTCTATATCATTAATAAATAAGTTGAATAATAGTGGTCCCAGCACTGAACCCTGGGGTACACCACTTATAACCGGTGACCATTCAGAGAAGGAATCATTGACCACAACTCTCTGGATACGGTCCTTGAGCCAATTCTCAATCCAATTACAAACTATATTTTCTAAACCTATAGTCCGTAATTTACCCATTAGGCGTCTATGGGGGACAGTGTCAAATGCCTTTGCAAAGTCCAAAAACACTAAATCCACAGCGGCCCCTCTGTCTAGACTTCTGCTCACCTCTTCATAAAAACAGATTAGGTTAGTTTGACAACTTCTGTCCTTAGTAAAACCATGCTGGCTGTCACTTATAATGCTATTTATTGTCACATAATCCTGTATATAGTCCCTCAATAGCCCCTCAAACATTTTCCCCACGATGGATGTTAAGCTTACTGGTCTATAATTACCCGGGGAAGACCTAGTGCCCTTTTTGAAAATAGGCACCACATTTGCCCTGCGCCAGTCCCTTGGCACTATACCAGTCACTAGAGATTCTCTGAATATTATGAAAAGGGGGACAGAAATAACTGAACTAAGCTCTTTAAGAATTCTAGGGTGTAACCCATCTGGTCCCGGAGCCTTGTGCACATTTATTTTATTTAATTTAGCTTGGACCATCTCTACATTCATCCAATTCAGTATATCAGCCGATATATTAACAGCACTGGCACCGGCTACATCAGCTGCTCTTTCTTCAGTTGTATATACAGAGCTAAAGAACCCATTTAGTAACTCTGCCTTCTCTTGATCCCCTGTGATCAACTCCCCATTACCATTATCTAGGGGTCCTACATGTTCAGACCTTGGCTTTTTTGCATTTATATGCTTGAAGAATTTTTTAGGATTTGTTTTACTATCCTTGGCCACCTGCCTTTCATTTTGTATTTTTGCTAATTTTATTACATTTTTACAGATTTTATTAAGCTCCTTATATTTTACAAAGGCTACAGCTGTACCCTCAGATTTGTATTTTTTAAATGCCCTTTTTTTGTCATGTATTGCCCCTTTCACAGAAGGTGTAAGCCATGTGGGGTTTAATTTGAGTCGTTTATACTTATTACCTGTAGGAATAAATTTTGCACTATAATAACTCAAAGTAGATTTGAAAATCTCCCATTTATCATTTGTTCCATTATTTGACATTAGTTCTTCCCAGTCCATATCCTGAATTGCAGCCCTCATCCTGGGGAAATTGGCTTTCTTAAAATTAAATGTTTTTGCCCTCCCAGCCTGCGTTTGTTTTTTACAGTATAGGTAAAATGTAACTATATTGTGATCACTGTTACCGAGGTTTTCACGAACATTGACATTCCCAACAAGATCTGCATTATTAGAAATGACCAGATCCAACAGAGCTTCACCTCTAGTCGGGTCTTCCACAAACTGGCCCATAAAATTTTCCTGCAACAGGTTGAGGAAATGTCTCCCCTTTGCAGTTGAAGCCGAACCATGACACCAATTAATATCCCGGAAATTAAAATCTCCCATTATCACTACAGTACCCGCCTGTGCAGCCCGCTCCATCTGTTTATATAGCTGAACTTCCATCTCCTCAGTTATATTGGGGGGTCTATAGATTACACCAAAAGTAATTTTTTCAGTGTTTACCTCCCTTTCTAGTTCCACCCACAAGGTTTCAACCTCCTCACAGTCTTCACCCACTATTGTCTCTTTCACACTCGCCTCGCCTCGCTGCGGGACAACAGTCCCGTACTGTAATCATGTTTTCAGTACGGGACAGTAGTTCCACGGAGAGGCAGGGACTCCTAGCGTCGTACATAACTATGATGCTAGGAGCCCGGCTCCCTGCAGTGTTTTCGGTCCGGGACTTGCGACCGAAATACGTTCCGTCCTTTACGGACCGAACATGCTTGTGTGAATCCAGCCTAAAGGAGCAGTGCAAGGAGTAGAAGGGGTACAGAATGGTACATAAAAAAAATTTGCTTGTTTGATTTCATCAAAGCAAAAACCTAATATACAGTATGTCTTATACATCTGCAAGTGTAGGAACATGTGACTGTCCAGTTATTCCTTTTTAAAATGATTTACACAAAAGTCCTTTCCTTACTACTTACAAGATTCCTCACTACTAATATTGATCCTCTAATAAACCCGTTCCTCAGTCAAACCACCTAAATGCCGTAGTCTCTATTGTGGTTAAATGGCCCATTGCAGTGGTAGTCCGGCTGTTTCTCCCCCAGTAATCACATGGGCACAGATTATGTATCCAGGATCACCATCACGTACATGCATGTTGGGATTCCAGGAATAGGTAGGCCTTATAGTAATGTACATGTACGTGAAAATTTGAGCTTTAGGCCAGGATCACACGCACAGTTTAGATGCAGTTTTTGTGGACGTTTTTGACCAATTTTTTTGAGCCACAGCCAGAATTGGATCCAAAAGATAGGAAAGGTATAAAGAAAAGACTGATGCTTCTCCTTTCTTTTGTATAAAATCCTGTGGTTGGCTCAAAAACCTAAGTCAAAAACTCTGTATGTGATCCTGGCCTAAGGGCGATTTCACATATAGCGTTTTTTGTTAAAAAACAAACAAACATGTTTCATAGTGTTTTTAACAACGTTTTCTTCAGTGTTATTTTTTGTGTTGCCAAATGTTACATTAAAGTCTACAGTGCATTTTATTTTGTGGCATTTTTAGGGTCATGGCATACATGACAAAATGCAGCATGCACTGGGTATAAAGATATAAAAAAAACGAAGGCTAAGAGATTGAAATGAGTGAAAAAATAAAATAAAGGCAACCATTATGAGGGCAGATCATGTATTAAAGCTTATTTAAAAATGATATAATCTAAATATAACGTTAAAGAACAATCAGCCAAAATCAAAGCCACAAACAAATCTAAACCTGTGATCTAAAAATACCTTGTACCATGACATTGTATAACTCCTACTAGCAATATGAACACTAAACAACGCTGGCGTTTAGCAATACGCCACGCTGAAAGCTGACACACAAGTGGCATAATAACTTTAAAAAAAATGTCTGAACGTTCTGTATCCACCAGAGCACAATTATTTAACCTGTTACAGACAACTTTTAAATCCTTGATAGACACTGAAATATATTTTGGTTACTTATAAACATGGTGATAGAAAATAGAAAAAACACTATAATATGATAAGCAAACAAAGGTACAAATATTACATGCCCCTGATCTTTCCAGATAAATGTAGTCAGCAAAAACCAGTGTGGAATTATGACAGAAGGCAATTACAGATGCCTCCAGCAAAATACAAAGTGGAAAAATAGATAAAATAAGTATTTAAGTAATAATTAATAACACCTTTCCCACTGAATACAACTTCAATTACTTAAGAAGCTAAGTATCTTTCTGGAATCACAAGTAGAACTGCTAAAAGCTTCAGAATGTAAAGCAGAAAGTCATGAGGGAACATTGCTAAGGAACACTCTACTTCTTATTATTTTTACTTCACAATTTATTGAAATGCTATAAATAGCTATGTCCACCAGAATAAAAAAGTATTAAACTAAGAAAATTGTGTGCAGCATATAAATAATATACACACAAGGATTCTTTTATGCATACATACTCAGAGTAGTATGGAGCTGTAATACGGGACCCATACAAGTATACAGATCCAACGGAAGTTGTGACAAATTGTGACATATTCCATCAGATACTGTATCGTGACATTGCTTCAGGAGGAGCATATCTCCATAATACAGCACCACACAGTGCATACAACTCGCTAGTATAGAGCCGCAGGGACTCTGGTGCCTTCATAGAGACAGAGACATGTGCATGATGTAATCAAACATCAGACACACGGATAACATTTTAAGAAAAGCCTAGACATTTATCTCAAGACTGCTGTCAAAGCGTACAAAGGAAATTATCCAATTGCCTTTGTGGCATCAAGGAAGATTCCCCCTCAAAAAAAACAAACATTTGCCTAATTGAGTTCCGTTTCACCTGCCTACTGATCAGACAGTCAGGCCCGAGGTAGGGTGACCTTGTCTGAGTAAAATTTTGTAGTGTTATTTGAAACTGCATATGGTATATATAGAAATGTCCTAATATAATTATTTTATAGGAGCTGAAGCAGGGAAGTTGTGAGGAACTTATGCTGATGCATTTGTTGGGAACGGTAAGGTATAAAAATTGTAATCTTCATGTTAAAGTGCAGTTCCACCTTGGAGCCAGTTGAATAACATATACAGGATTGGGGATAAAGATACACTGCAGTTCCAACTATCTGATATAATGTTATTGTTTAAAATGTTCCATTTAGCCACGGAGGGTCCCCATAGTAATATGCCATTCTGCCTGGGAAATCACTTGCATACATATAAATAATGAGTGTATATTATATAGACATAGCTGAGTGAGACAAGTTCTACCTTAAATAATTAATACATTCCAAATCATCATCAGCATGTTGTGTCTGTATACAAGCAAAGATGTAAAAAGACGGGAAATATATATATATATATATAAACAGTATATATATATAGTCCAGATACAAATGAACACAGCACTCCAACATACCTATATAGCAACCATGTGCTCGTCACCAGGGGATGAATCAATTCCCCAACTTAAGTATAAAGCGACCATAGAACGTAGTAACGGCACCAGGACTTCAGAGTAGAGGAAACAGGGTGGATTTTTTTCACCTCAAGTGAGCGACGTTTAGGTCGACACAGAACCTTTCTCAAGCTATCACATACTATGCACAGTGTTAAGTATAAATAGGAAGTACATACAGTGAATTAAAAAATCCTGATATGCACATGTCTCTTACCCATGGCAGAGTGCAAGTGACTGGCGTCCACCCCGACGCGCGTTTCGGCCCAGAAGCCTTCGTCTGGGGGTCCCCCAGACAAAGGCTTCCGGGCCGAAACGCGCGTCGGGGTGGACGCCAGTCACTTGCACTCTGCCATGGGTAAGAGACATGTGCATATCATGCACAGCTCATTAGGATATATCTTTATTTCCTGTTACTTAATATAATTGTTCCCTCTGGAACTGTGATGTATTACTGTTTTAGACATATTGTATAGACCAATCACCAATGTGTATACACTTTTTGATGCATTTGTCTCCCAGTACATCTCAGTGACCCATGGTTGGCTGTTAAAACACCATTATGACTGTTACTTAACACAGGTGTATTCAGCCTGTTCACACAGTGCTGTTCTGTGTGACATGTGTTCTGGTTGTCCATTTTTTTGTGGTTTGCATCTCTATACATTTTACATATGTGTTTATTTTAAATTGATTCAATAAACTTTCATATCTTTTAACCCATTTTTCGTGTGTCAGACTCCTAGTTATAGGTTTTGTTGTATATTTAGCGGGTCCACCGTTACCGCCATGCTTATTTTGGGCCTGAGGCTCGGTTCCCGATAGTGCCCGCACATTATTGTGATGGGCCATCAACCATGAACTTTCTAGGGAACTGTTTGGTGTCCTCCATTTAGGTATAGTAAAGAACATAGTAAGCCCGCTGGTCGGGACCTGGGAGTCTTGGACCTAGCACAAACTTCACAAGCGGCGAAGTAGGCCTTAACGTCTTTGAGCAACCCAGGCCACCAATAGTTTCTGGCAATGAGATGCTTGGTACCCAGGATGCCTGGATGGCCAGATAGTGTAGAATCATGATTTTCCCTAAGTACCCTTAGCCGGAATTGCAGGGGAACAAACAGCTTGTTCTCAGGAAGGTTCCCGGGAGCTGAACCTTGATCAGCCGCAATTTCAGAGACTAAATCAGAATCAATAGAGGAAATGATTATACCTGGAGGCAAAACACAAGCAGGATCTTCCTCCGAAGGAGGGCTGGCCATGAAGCTACCCGACAGTGCATCAGCCTTAATATTTTTAGACCCAGCCCTATAGGTGACCAAAAAGTTGAATCTGGTAAAAAATAATGCCCATCGAGCTTGTCTCGGGTTTAGCCTCTGGGCAGATTCTAGGAAAACCAGATTCTTGTGGTCGGTAAGGACCGTTACCTGGTGCCTAGCCCCCCCCCCCCAGGAAGTGACGCCACTCTTCAAATGCCCATTTAATGGCTAAGATTTTGCGGTTGCCAATATCATAGTTATTCTCAGTGGGCGAAAACTTCCTGGAGAAGTAGGCACAGGGGCGGAGATGGGTGAGGGACCTGGTACCCTGGGACAAGACAGCCTCCACTCCCACCTCGGACGCGTCAACCTCCACGATAAATGGCTCCATTTGGTTGGGCTGAATCAGCACTGGGGCCGAGATAAAGCACTTCTTAAGGACCTCAAAAGCCTGGACAGCCTCAGGAGGCCAGTGGAGGAGATCAGCACCTTTGCGAGTGAGATCCGTAAGAGGCTTAGCGATGACCGAAAAGTTAGCAATAAATCTCCTGTAATAATTAGCGAACCCCAGGAAGCACTGTAACGCCTTCGGGGAGGCAGGTTGGACTCATTCCGCCACAGCCTGGACCTTGGCGGGATCCATGCGGAATTCATGAGGAGTGAGGATTTGACCCAAAAACGGTATCTCCTGTACCCCAAACACACATTTTTCGGTCTTAGCAAACAGTTTGTTTTCCCGAAGGGCCTGGAGCACCTTCCTGACATGCTCAATGTGGGAGGACCAGTCCTTGGAAAACACAAGTATGTCATCAAGGTACACTACAAGAAATACCCCCAGGTAGTCTCTTAAAATCTCATTTATGAAATTCTGGAAGACCGCGGGAGCATTACACAACCCAAAGGGCATGACGAGTTATTCGAAATGACCTTCGGGCGTGTTAAACGCAGTCTTCCACTCATCCCCCTCTTTGATGCGGATAAGGTTATACGCCCCCCCTAGATCAAACTTAGAGAATCATTGTGCCCCCTGAACCTGATTGAAGAGATCAGGAATCAAAGGAAGGGGATACTGGTTCCTTACAGTGACCTTATTCAAGTTTCGGTAGTCAATGCATGGCCTAAGACCACCATCCTTCTTCCCTACGAAGAAGAAGCCAGCACCTAACCGGAGAAGTAGAGGGGCGAATGTAACCCTTGGCCAGGCATTCCTGGATATACACTCTCATGGCTTCACGTTCGGGACAAGAGAGATTAAATATCCTACCCTTAGGGAGCTTAGCTCCTGGTACCAAATCAATTGCACAATCGTATTCTCTATGAGGTGGTAACACTTCGGAGGCCTCTTTAGAGAAAACATCAGCGAAGTCCTGAACAAACTCAGGTAGAGTGTTCACCTCCTCAGGGAGAGAAATAGAATTAACAGAAAAACATGATGTCATGCATTCATTACCCCATTTGGTAAGATCCCCAGTATTCCAGTCAAACGTGGGATTATGCAACTGCAAACAGGGAAGGCCTAAAACCAAATCGGACGATAATCCCTGCATCACCAGTAGAGAGCACTGCTCCAAATGCATGGAGCCAACAAGGAGTTCAAAAACAGGGGTATGCTGTGTAAAATAACCATTAGCAAGAGGAGTGGAGTCGATACCCACTACCGGGACAGGTTTAGGCAAATCAATTAATGGCATAGCTAGAGACATAGCAAATTCCACAGACATAATATTAGCAGAAGGCCCTGAATCCACGAAGGCACTGCTGGTAGCAGACCTACCACCAAAAGAGACCTGAAAGGGAAGCAAGATTTTATTACGTTTCATATTTACGGGAAATACCTGTGCGCCCAAGTGACCTCCCCGATGGTCACTTAGGCACGGAAGTTCTTCTGGCTGCTTATTCTTACGCCTAGGGCAGTTGTTCACTTGATGCTTGTCATCCCCACAGTAGTAGCAGAGACCATTCTTCCTGCGGAACTCTCTACGTTGTTGGGGGGACACGGAGGCCCCGAGTTGCATAGGTACCTTCAAGTCTTCCGTGGAAGAATGAAGCAACGGAACCTCGGGAGGCATCATGGGGGAGTCAGAGGAGAAAACACAAACACGTTCAAGTCGTCGTTCCCTGAGACGTCGGTCAAGTCGTACCGCTAAAGCCATAACCTGATATAGGGAGTCAGAAGAGGGATAGCTAACTAGCAGGTCTTTCAGGGCGTTCAACAGACCCAATCTAAACTGGCACCTTAAGGCAGGGTCATTCCACCGAGAAGCTACGCACCACTTCCTAAAGTCAGAACAATACTCCTCAACAGGTCTCTTACCCTGACGTAAGGTCACCAGCTGACTCTCGGCAAAGGCAGTCTTGTCAGTCTCGTCATAAATGAGCCCGAGAGCAGAAAAGAACAGATCAACGGAGGAAAATTCAGGGATGTCAGGAGACAAGGAGAAGGCCCATTCTTGGGGACCGTCCAGGAGCCGGGACATAATTATACCCACCCGCTGGCTCTCAGAACCAGAGGAGTGGGGCTTTAAGTGAAAATAGAGCCTACAACTTTCCCGAAAGGAGAAAAAGGTCTTCCGGTCCCCTGAGAACCGATCGGGCAACTTGAGGTGGGGTTCAAGAGGTGAGGTGAGGGGCAATACCAGGGTAGCATCAGGCTGGTTGTCCCTCTGAGCAAGGGCCTGGACCTGTATTGAGAGGCCCTGCATTTGCTGAGCCAGGGTCTCAAGGGGGTCCATAGTAGTGTCAGGGACCAGGGTAGACTAGGTATATGGGCTTGTGATTATGTAATGTCGGGGTAGGGATACGGACAGGTGAGCCCTAATCTACCCGCCACTCAGTCCCTGCCTACTTGCAACGACCCGCCCTAGGCGACGGGGTACAACTGGGTGACGGTCCCTACACTCAATAGGTGCACGACAGACAAACAGACAAGGGTACAAAGAAGCCAGGGAAATGGGGAAGCTACCCACGGGGACGCCGTGAGCAACAAGCGAAGTGAACGAGCCGAGTCAAACCAGGAGATGAGCGAGGTACAAAAACGCAGAGCAGAAGAGTGGTCAGTAAAGCCAAGGTCAATCACAAGCAGAGGATCAGTAGTTCAAGAAGCTGCAGCAGGGCCAGGAAACCAGCAGAGAAGAATCACAAGCAAAGGAACAGGAAAGGCAGGCATAAATAGACAGAGGGCGGGAGCTAGCTCCGTCTGGCCAGGCTGTGATAGGCTCTCCCACTCCTAAGCCTGCCATCCTGGGTGGTGGAAGATGGAGTTAGTCTCACAGACATAGAAGCAGGTGCAGACTGATTAACTATGGGCGTCGACACAGAAGTTGTGTCTGGCAGATCCTTTACAACTATGTTCCATATAAGTAAAGTGAGCGCCCTTCTACTAAATAAAAAATGCATATTGATCGTATTTAAAATATAAGTTTATCTCTTGATACTTTGGGTTGGGGTTTATTTGATATCCCTGGTTGGGATGATATTATCCCCGGTAATTGTGAGAGGTCATTATGTCCGAATGGTGACTATAGCCACATGTGACAATATATCAAGATATCTCTTTTTTGTTATATAGTTCTTTAGTTGGGGTCATATAATTGCTGGTTGTCTGCCTTTTTGACCCATGCTATCTGTTTGCATCCATTTAGATGCTGTTCTGTGCATGTATTCAAGTTTGCAGACCTCTCTACCTACATATCCCCCTTATCTCTATGTAAATCTTATATTTACAACATCGCCGCTGCTTGCACATGCGCAGAATGGCTGGTACGCAAGCTCCGTCTGTGCGCATGCGCAATAGTGATCTTCCTGTCATATGCGTTCCACTGGATTGAACTTCTGGTTTGGACGCCATCCTCGAGCATGTGCAGTAGATGCGCGCGGACACTACATGCTTGATAGATCTGGTACCGATGTTATACATTTTTATATGTATATACATTTATTTCTCTAATTGGCCTCTGCACCTCTCTGAATCAGCCTATTTGCTAATTGAATCACATTCCACGATTTTTAAATACTGTATTTTCATATATAATGTATCTTGTATATGAATTTATCATGAAATGTTTGCACTTTAAAAAAACAGCTTTTGATATAGGTTGGGAATGATATTTATATATGTGTTTTTGTAATGATGGGGGTAGGGAAACGGACAAGTGAGCCCTAATCTACCCACCACTCTGTCCCTGCCTACTTGCAACGACCCGCCCTAGGCGACGGGGTACAACTGGGCGGCGGTCCCTACGCTCAGTGAGTGCACGAGACAAACAGACAAGGGTACACAAAGCTAAGGGAAATGGGGCAGTTGCCCACGGCAACACCGTGAGCAACAAGAGTGGTGAACGAGCCGAGTCAAACCAGGAGTGCACGAGGTACCAAACGCAGAGCAGGAGAGTAGTCAGTAAGCCAGGGTCAGTATGGAGCAGGATCAAATAGTTAGAAGCTGTAGCTGGGCCAGGAAACCACACGAGAAGAATCACAAGCAAAGGAGGAACAGGAAAGGCAGGTATAAATAGACAGAGGGCGGGAGCTAGCTCCGTCTGGCCAGGCTGCGCTAGGCTCTCCCACTCCTAAGCCTGCCATCCTGAGTGGTGGAAGATGGAGTCAGTCTCACAGACATAGAAGCAGGTGCAGACTGATTACCTATGGGCGTAGATACAGAAGCTGTGCCTGGCAGATCCTTTACAGTACCCCCCTTTTATGAGGGGCCACCGGACCCTTTCTAAGTGGACCTGGTTTATTGGGGAAACGAAGGTGGAACTTCCTGACCAATACCCCAGCGTGAACATCCCGGGCGGGTACACAAGTCCTCTCCTCAGGCCCGTATCCTCTCCAATGGACCAAGTACTGGAGGGAGCCTTGGACCATCTTGCTGTCCACAATCTTGGCCACCTCGAATTCCACCCCCTCAGGGGTGAGAACGGGAACAGGAGGTTTCCTCGAGGGAGCCAAGGATGGGGAGCAGCGTTTAAGGAGGGAGGCATGAAACACGTCGTGTATTCGAAAAGATGGGGGCAACTCCAGTCGGAAGGAGACAGGATTGAGGACTTCAATGACCTTATACGGCCCAATAAACCGGGGAGCAAACTTCTTGGACGGGACCTTAAGGCGCAAGTTCCTAGACGATAACCACACCAGATCCCCGACCATAAACAAGGGGTTAGCAGAAAGTCTTCTATCTGCCTGAGTTTTTTGTACGCTCTGGGACGCCTCTAGGTTCTTCTGAACCTGGGCCCAGACTGTGCACAGTTCCCGATGAACGACATCTACCTCAGGATTGTTGGAACTACCAGGTGAAACGGAGGAGAACCGTGGATTAAACCCAAAATGACAGAAAAAGGGGGAGACCCCTGACGAGTTACTGACCCGGTTATTAAGGGAAAATTCGGCGAGGGGAATGAATGAGACCCAATCATATTGACAGTCAGAGATAAAACACCTTAAATATTGTTCTAGAGATTGATTAGTCCTCTCAGTTTGGCCATTAGTTTCAGGATGGAAGGCAGAGGAGACGGACAGATCAATCTCCAACTTTTTACAGAAGGCTCTCCAAAACAATGAAACAAATTGTACCCCTCTGTCAGAAACAATATTGACAGGGACCCCATGGAGACGCAGGATGTGTTTGACAAACAAGGTAGCTAACGTCTTGGCATTGGGTAGTTTCTTGAGGGGCAAAATGTGGCATATCTTACTGAAGCGGTCTACTACAACCCACACCACCGACTTGCCTTGAGATGGAGGCAAATCGGTGATAAAATCCATGGAGATATGGGTCCAAGGTCTCTTGGGAATGGGCAAAGAACGTAGTAAGCCCGCTGGTCGGGACCTGGGAGTCTTGGACCTAGCACAAACCTCACAAGCGGCGACGTAGGCCTTAACGTCTTAAGGCAAGCCAGGCCACCAATAGTTTCTGGCAATGAGGTGTTTGGTACCCAGGACGCCTGGATGACCAGATAGTGCGGAGTCATGATTTTCCCTAAGTACCCTTAGCCGGAATTGCAGGGGAACAAACAGCTTGTCCTCAGGAAGGTTCCCGGGAGCTGAACCTTGATCAGCTGCAATTTCAGAGACTAAATCAGAATCAATAGAAGAAATGATTATACCAGGAGGCAAAATACAAGCAGGATTTCCTCCGAAGGAGGGCTGGCCATGAAGCTACGCGACAGTGCATCGGCCTTAATATTTTTAGACCCAGCCCTATAGGTAACCAAAAAGTTGAATCTGGTAAAAAAATAGCGCCCATCGAGCTTGTCTCGGATTTAGCCTCAGGGCAGATTCTAGGAAAACCAGATTCTTGTGGTCGGTAAGGACCGTTACCTGGTGCCTAGCCCCCTCCAGGAAGTGGCGCCACTCTTCAAATGCCCATTTAATGGCTAAGAGTTCGCGGTTGCCAATATCATAGTTACTCTCAGTGGGTGAAAACTTCCTGGAGAAGTAGGCACAGGGACGGAGATGGATGAGGGACCTGGTACCCTGGGACAAGACAGCCCCCACTCCCAATCTCGGATGCGTCAACTTCCACGATAAATGGCTCCATTTGGTTGGGCTGAACCAGCACCGGGGCAGAGATAAAGCACTTCTTAAGGACCTCAAAAGCCTGGACAGCCTCAGGAGGCCAGTGGAGGAGATCAGCACCTTTGCGAGTGAGGTCCGTAAGAGGCTTAGCGATGACCGAGAAGTTAGCAATAAATCTCCTGTAATAATTAGCGAACCCCAAGAAACACTGTAACGCCTTCAGGGAGGCAGGTTGGACCCATTCCGCCACAGCCTCGACCTTGCGGGGTCCATGCGGAATTCATGAGGAGTGAGGATTTGACCCAAAAATGGTATCTCCTGTACCCCAAACACACATTTTTCGGTTTTCGCAAACAGTTTGTTTTCCCGAAGGACCTGGAGCACCTTCCGGACATGCTCAATGTGGGAGGACAAGTCCTTGGAAAACACCAGTATGTCATCAAGGTACACTACAAGAAATACCCCCAGGTAATCTCTTAAAATCTCATTTATGAAATTCTGGAAGACCGCAGGAGCATTACACAACCCAAAGGGCATGACGAGGTATTCGAAATGACCTTCGGGCGTGTTAAACGCGGTCTTCCACTCATCCCCCTCTTTGATGCGGATAAGGTTATACGCCCCCCGTAGATCAAACTTAGAGAACCATTGGGCCCCCTGAACCTGATTAAAGAGATCAGGAATCAAAGGAAGGGGATACTGGTTTCTTACAGTGACCTTATTCAAGTTACGGTAGTCAATGCATGGCCTAAGACCACCATCCTTCTTCCCTACGAAGAAGAAGCCACCACCTACCGGAGAAGTAGAGGGACGAATGTAACCCTTGGCCAGGCATTCCTGGATATACTCTCTCATGGCTTCACGTTCGGGACAAGAAAGATTAAATATCCTACCCTTAGGGAGCTTAGCTCCTGGTACCAATTCAATAGCGCAATCGTATTCTCTATGAGGAGGTAACACTTCGGAGGCCTCCTTAGAGAAAACATCAGCGAAGTCCTGAACAAACTCAGGTAGCGTGTTCACCTCCTTAGGGGGAGAAATAGAATTAACAGAAAAACATGACGTCAAGCATTCATTACCCCATTTGGTAAGCTCCCCAGTATTCCAGTCAAACGTGGGATTATGCAACTGCAACCAGGGAAGGCCTAAAACCAAATCGGACGATAATCCCTGCATCAATAGTACAGAGCACTGCTCCAAATGCATGGAGCCAACAAGAAGTTCAAAAACAGGGGTATGCTGTGTAAAATAACCATTAGCAAGAGAAGTGGATTCGATACCCACTACCGGGACAGGTTTAGGCAAATCAATCAAAGGCATAACTAGAGACATAGCAAATTCCACAGACATGATATTAGCAGAAGACCCTGAATCCACGAAGGCACTGCCGGTAGCAGACCTACCACCAAAAGAGACCTGAAAGGGAAGCAAGATTTTATTACGTTTCATATTTACGGGAAATACCTGTGCACCCAAGTGACCTCCCCGATGATGACTTAGGCGCGGAAGTTTTCCGGCTGCTTATTCTTACGCCTAGGACAGGTGTTCACTTGATGCTTGTCATCCCCACAATAGAAGCAGAGACCATTCTTCCTGCGGAACTCCCTACGTTGTCGGGGGGACACGGAGGCCTCGAGTTGCATAGGTACCTCCGAGTCTTCCGTGGAAGAGCGAAGCAACGGGACCTCGGGAGGCATCATGGGGGAGTCAGAGGGGAAAACACAAAAACGTTCAAGTTGTCGTTCCCTGAGACGTCGGTCAAGTCGTACCGCTAAAGCCATAACCTGGTCTAGGGAGTCAGAAGAGGGATAGCTAACTAGCAGGTCTTTCAGGGCGTTCGACAGACCCAACCTAAACTGGCACCTTAAGGCAGGGTCATTCCACCGAGAAGCTACGCACCACTTCCTAAAGTCAGAACAATACTCCTCAACAGGTCTCTTACCCTGACGTAAGGTCACCAGCTGACTCTCGGCAAAGGCAGTCCTGTCAGTCTCATCATAAATGAGTCCGAGAGCAGAAAAGAAACGATCAACGGAGGAAAGTTCAGGGGCGTCAGGAGCCAAGGAGAAGGCCCACTCTTGGGGCCCTTCCTGGAGCCGGGACATAATTATACCCACCCGCTGGCTCTCAGAACCTGAGGAGTGAGGCTTTAAGCGAAAGTAGAGCCTACAACTCTCCCGAAAGGTGAGAAAAGTCCTCCGGTCCCCTGAGAACCGGTCAGGCAACTTGAGGTGGGGTTCAAGAGGTGAGGTGAGGGGCACTACCATGGTAGCGTCAGGCTGGTTGACCCTCTGAGCCAGGGCCTGGACCTGTAGGGAGAGACCCTGCATTTGCTGGGCCAGGGTCTCAAGGGGGTCCATAGTAGTGTCAGGGACCAGGGTAGACTAGGTATATGGGCTTGTGATTATGTAATGATGGGGGTAGGGAAACGGACAAGTGAGCCCTAATCTACCCGCCACTCTGTCCCTGCCTACTTGCAACGACCCACCCTAGGCGACTGGGTACAACTGGGCGGTGGTCCCTACGCTCAGTAAGTGCTCGAGACAAACAGATAAGGGTACACAAAGCTAAGGGAAATGGGGCAGTTGCCCACGGCAACACCGTGAGCAACAAGAGTGGTGAACGAGCCGAGTCAAACCAGGAGTGCACGAGGTACCAAACGCAGAGCAGGAGAGTAGTCAGTAAGCCAGGGTCAGTATGGAGCAGGATCAAATAGTTAGAAGCTGTAGCTGGGCCAGGAAACCACACGAGAAGAATCACAAGCAAAGGAGGAACAGGAAAGGCAGGTATAAATAGACAGAGGGCGGGAGCTAGTTCCATCTGGCCAGGCTGCGATAGGCTCTCCCACTCCTAAGCCTGCCATCCTGAGTGGTGGAAGATGGAGTCAGTCTCAGAGACATAGACTCAGGTGCAGACTGATTACCTATGGGCGTATACACAGAAGTTGTGCCTGGCAGATCCTTTACAGTTTTATGCAAATTCTACATCAAATAGGTTTATTGAATCACTGTATGTACTTCCTATTTATACTTGACACTGTGTGTAGTATGTGATAGCTTGAGAAAGGTTCTGTCTCGAACCGAAACGTCGCTCACTTGAGGTGAATAAATCCACCCTGTTTCATCTAATCTGAAGTCCTGGTGCCGTTACTACGTTCTATGCTCGCTTTATTTATATATATATATATATATATATATATATATATATATATATATATATATATGTGTGTGTATATATATATATATATATATATATATATATAAAATAAATACATATATATATATATTATTGCACGATGAATAATTGATTCCTTTCCTTTGATTTTGAAATTACAATTTATCCATTTTAGAAAACAGTATTGTAATGCTTTTTACATTTTAGCATTATAATTTATACATAGATGGACAGAAATAGGATTTTCTGTGCAAAAATAATATATTTTCAATATCTTTCCATAAGTGTAATAGTATTATTAACAGCTGTAACAAAGCAATGGTAGATATTACAGTTTCATTCAGATACAGAATACATTACTTCCAATATTATAAGAACATGATCGGCTAAAAAATGAAGTATTTAATCATAGCCATTTGCAGCTACCACATGGGATGCTCAGGCAGCTGCTGTCCAGGGTGCTGGAGTACTGAAGCTTCAGACTGCCCAGCAGGTGCTCTCCATGCACTGAGCACACAGTGGGCTCTCCCTGCTGCTGAATAGGAATATGTACTAGTATTGCAAGGACAAAGAGAAGATGACTAGCAATAAAATGTCCTGATTATATCTGCATCTATTCTATACATTATGTTTAACTCTTTTCTAGCTGCCAGCTTTTACTGTATGTTCCGCAACTATTTTTATGCTAAAAGGGAACCTGTCACATTGAACATTAAGTAAATTCTGTGGGCATCATGTTATAGGGCAGGGGGAGTTGTGCAGATTCATATAAAGTTTTGTGCAAAAAATTCAGAATAACCTGTAATGCATTCATTTAAATCCCTGTTCATTGAGGGCTTAAGAGTCCAGTGGGCGGTCCTACTCAATCATTGACAGCTGTTTCTGCATTCACACATACATGGAAGGCTGTCAATCAATGGTTAAGGCGGCCCACTGGACTCTTTAGCCCAAAGTGAGCAGTCATTTAAAATAATAAATTACAGTTTATCCTGAATCTTTTTGCACAAAACTATATATCAATCTGCTCAGCTTTTCCTGCTCTATAACATACTGTCCGCTAATTGGACAGAATTTTCAATGTGACAGGTTCCTTTTATATGCAGTCACAATACACTGAGTTTCCAATATGAACATGCAAAAAGTAGAAAATAAAACTGATTTGTTAATGCATATCTTTAGGACATCAGGACAATACTACAGATAAAATGTTACACAGACTCATAAATAGCACAACAGTATTTAGATTCCTGTATCTCCATCACATAATACAATACATAAGCCATATACTAGTATAGTTGCATAATAGCCTCAGCTCATGATAGAATGGATTGTAGCAATAGTCATGCGCACATAATGAATGTTTTAGCAACATTAAATAAAAGCTCAGACAAAGTCACATTGTCATGGAAACAGATCTCATAACCAATCAAAATTATAGGCAACTTTAAGTGGGATGGCCTTGAACCAATTTATAGGTATTTCCAAGAATTATTCAATCCTATGGAAACCAGTTTCCATAGTGAGATGTTTCCAGCCAGCAGCCAATCATGTTATAGAAAGATCAGTCTTGAAATGGCTAATTGATTATTTTCTCACAATGCTTTGTGTCATTACGCTGCAAATTATACACTAAAGCAGCATATATATATATATTAGTCCTTCTCAATGAATTAGAATATCATAAAAAAGTTAATTTATTTCAGTAATTCAATTAAAAAACGTGAAACTCATATATTCTATAGATTCGTTACACACAGAGTGATCTATTTCCAGCATTTTTTCTTTTAATGTTGAAGATTATTAACAGTTAATGAAAACTCAAAATTTAGTGTCTCAGAAAATTAGAATATTATATAAGCCCAATTTCAAAAATTCTTTTTAATATTGAAATGTTTACCTACCGAAAAGTATGTCCAGTATATGCCCTCAATACTTGGTCGGGGCTCCTTTTGCATGAATTACTGCATCAATGCGGCGTGGCATGGAGGCGATCAGCCTGTGGCCCTGTTGAGGTGTTATGGAAGCCTAGGTTGCTTTGATAGCGGCCTTCAGCTCATCTGTATTGTTGGGTCTGGTGTCTCTCATCTTCCTCTTGACAATACTGTCTTTTGACGTCAGGCGGTGGCGGTGCTTAATCTACAGAGACGTCTTTTGGCGTCACTGTAGATCAGGCTGATAAGCGCTCGTGTGAGCGCTCGTCCTCTAAGCAGGAGCTGTAACTTACAGCTCCTGATCTTAGAGAAGCCTCCTGAACACAGCTGGGGTCGGCAAACTTTCGGACCCCAGCTGTTTAACCCTTTGATTACCGCGGTCCGTGACCGCGGCATGATCAAAGGGAATTCCCCTCTTAGATTGCATCACCGGGATTTCAGTGATGCGATCAAACACTGGGGAATCCCTCTGCAGTCAGCCCTGGGGACCTACAAAGGACCCCAGGGCTGTCTTTTCCGTGTGCCTGCTGTTTGGGCTTCCATAACAGCTCAGCAGTGCCACAGGCTGATCTCCTCCATGCCACGCCGCAGTAATTCATGCAAAAGGAGCCCCGACCAAGTATTGAGCGCATATACTGTACATACTTTTCAGTAGGCCTACATTTCTGTTTTAAAAATCATTGTTGAAATTGTGCTTCTATAATATTCTAATTTTATGAGAGACAAAATTTTGGGTTTTCATTAACGGTTAGCCATAATCATCAACATTAAAAGAAAAAAATGCTGGAAATAGATCACTGTGTAATGAATCTGTATAATATATGAGTTTCACTTTTTGAATTGAATTACTGAAATAAAGAAACTTTTTTATAATATTCTAATTCATTGAGAAGGACTAATATATATATATATATATATATATATATATATATATATATATATATATATATATATACTATAATTGTGTGTAAACATATATTTTCAGAAAGCCTGAGAGATGAGTATGGCCGTAAGGTATAATTGCCCTCATATGATAGGGCATGGTGCAATACGTAAGAGAATGACATGGTGGTATCTACTTTAACAATCATACAGTAAAGTGAAGGTCAATTTATTTAGGCACTACACGTTGAACAAACTTTGCATAAATCAATAGTATAAGCCAATATAAGAAACTTTGTGATATATCTTATTCAAGACAAAATGCATCTATCTCCCCTTGTTAGGCTTCTCCCTCCCCCATTCACTCTGAAATTACTGCTTTTTCTGACTCCTGAAGACGAGATCGACTATCCGCTTATTCAGGGATTAGGCTGCAGCTGCCTATAGAAGTCTATGGAGAGTGGAGGGAGAAGCAGGAGCAGCGTGCGAGAGAGAGAGTGATACACAGATGCAGATTCTGCTCAAAGTAAGATTTATATCTCACCCCAGTGCTGGATTCACAGCTACACTCCTCATTAGTGCCGTAGAGTGTCCTACATGCTGCTGTAGCAGCTTCTATATATATGTGTGATAGATAGAGGTAGGAGAGCAGGATTTTCCTATTCTCTGTGTGCTTGTGTATAGAAGACATGATAGTGGCTATCCTCCATCCACTAGCTCAGAGACAACTGAGAATTAGAGATAGAGCCTGCAGGGGGGAAAACTGCTAAAAAAAATATAGGATACAAGTCATATAGTGGTCAGAAATAGTGTTATTCCTTGTGTACACTCACATGACAGTTTAGTCTGGAAAGTCAGGTATGCTTTAACCCCTTAACGACCAAGGACGAAAATGAACGTCATGGTCGGCTGCTAGTTCCCGCACCATGACGTTCATTTTCGTCCGCATTTCAAACTGTCACTCTGTGTAAACACAGAGTGACAGACCCGCGCTGACAGCTGTCCTAGACAGCTGAGACATCAGTCTCGCCGGACAGCGGACCATCGCCGCTGCTTTCGGCAGTTAACCCCTTAAGTGCGGCGACGGATTGCCGTCGCCGCATTTAAGTGGTTTGAAGCACATCAGCAGCCCCCACGAAGTGATCGTGGGGGCTACCGATGCTTGTCACGGCAATCGGAGGTCAGATAATGACCTCCGGGTTGCCATGTACGGAAGCCTCGGAGGAACAGCCTCCGGCCGTTCCTCCTCTGCTTCCTGTCAGTGTGACAGTCACGTCACAATGACAGTTAGAGTACATTACACTACGTGTGTAGTGTAATGTACTCTAGCAGCCATCAAAGCTGCAAGACTAAGTGTCCCCTAGTGGGACAAGTTAAAAAGGTAAAAAAAAGTAATAAAAATGTTTTAAAAAAAGTGTAAAAATAAAAGTTATAAGTTCTATAAACACTAAATGCTTTTTTTTCCCTATAATAAGACTTTTATTATAGAAAAAAAATGAACACGTTAAAAAAGTACACATATTTGGTATCACCGCGTTCGTAACGAACCCAACTATAAAACTATAATGTTATTTTTCCCGCACGATGAACACCCCAAAAAAAATCAATAAAAAACTACGACAGAATCGCAATTTTTTTGGTCACCACCGCTCCCTAAATAAAGAATAAAAAGTGATCAAAAAGTCGCATGTACCCGAAAATAGTACCAATAAAAACTTCTATCCGTCCCGCAAAAAACAAGCCCTTATACAGCTTTTTTGACTAAAAAATTAAAAAATTACGGCTCTCAGAATATGGCGACACAGAATTTGTTTTTTTTATAAATAAGTCATTTATTGTGCAAACGCTAAAAAAAGGACCAAACCTATATACATATGGTATCGCCGTAACCGTACCAACCCGCAGAATAAAGTAAAAATGTCACCTATAGCGTACGGTGAGCGCCGCAAAAAGAAAACCTAAAAAAACGGTGTCAGAATTCCTGTTTTTTGCTCAGGATTGCAAAAAAATTGAATAAAAAGTGATAAAAAAAAAACGCATGTACCCCAAAATGGTACCAATGAAAACGACAGATTGTCCCGCAACAAATAAGCCCTCACACCGTTCTATTGATGGAAAAATAAAGAAGTTATGGCTCTTGGAAAGCGGGGAGTGAAAATCTAAAATAAGAAGGCAAAAAATGGATCAGTCCTGAAAGGGTTAATTCATTTCTAATGAAAAAAACTTTTGACCACATGTGGGGTATTTCTGTACTCGGGAGAAATTGCTTTATAAAAAATGGTTGTTTTTTTCCTCCTTTATCCTTTAAAATGCAACATTTTAGTGGAAAAAAATGTTGATATTAATTTTCGCGCCCTAATTCCAGTAAACTCTGCAAAAGACCCGTGGGGTGTAAATGCTCACTATACCCCTAGAAAAATTCCTTGAAGGTTTTTCCAAAATGGGGTCACTATTGGGGGGTTTCCACTGTTTTGGTCCCTCCAGTGCATTGCAAATGCGACATGGCACCGAAAACCATTCCAGCAAAATCATAAATCCAAATGGCGCTCCTTCCCTTCTGAGCCCTGCTGTGGGTCCAAACAGCAGTTTATTACCACATATGGGGTATTGTCGTAATCGGGAGACATTGCTTTACAAATGTTGGGGTGCATTTTCTTCGTTATTCCTTGTAAATAATAAAAATTTCTATGTTGTTTCAGAAAAAAAGTACATTTTAATTTTTACAGACTAATTCCAATATATTTAGCAAAAAAACTGTGCGGTCAAAATGCTAACTATACCCCTAGATAAATACCTTATGGGGTCTAGTTTTCTAAATGGGGTCGTTTATGGGGAGTTTCTATCGTTCTGGCAGCTCAAAGCTTCTCCAAATGTACAGTGGGGCCTAAAACATTTTCAAGCAAAATATGAGTCCTGAAAGCCTCCGGGTGTTCGCTTCCTTTTGGGTCCTGCCGTGTGTCCAGGCAGCGCAATAGGGCCACAATGTGGGTATTTTTGAAAACAGAAGAAAGAGGGTGATAGATTTTGGGGTGTGTTTCTTCATTTTCATGTTCGCTTTACAAAGAAATCGGTCTTCAAACTAATACTTTTATGAAAAAAGTGAAATTTTTTTTTTTTTAACCTGATATGCTTTAAATTTAGCAAAGAACTGTGGGGTCAAAACACTTACTATACACCTAAATAATTACGTTATGGGGTCTAGTTTTCTAAATGGGGTCGTTTATGGGGAGTTTCTATCGTTCTGGCAGCTCAAAACCTCTCCAAATGTACAGTGGGGCCTAAAACATTTTCAAGCAAAATATGAGTCCTGAAAGCCTCCGGGTGCTCCCTTCCTTTTGGGTCCTGCCGTGTGTCCAGGGAGCGCATTAGGGCCACAATGTTGGTATTTTTGAAAACAGGAGAAACAGGGTGATAGATTTTGTGGTGTGTTTCTTCATTCTCATGGTCGCTTTACAAAGAAATTGGTCTTCAAACTGATACTTTTATGAAAAAAAGTGAAATTATTTTTTTTTTCACCTGCTATGTATTAAATTTAGCAAAAAACTGTGGGGTCAAAATACTTACTATACCCCTACATAAATACCTTAAGGGGTCTAGTTTTCTAAATGGGGTCATTTGTGGGGGTCTCCATCACTCTGAGACCTATGAGCCTCTTAAAACCTGGTTTGGTGCAGGAAAACAAAATGTACTTCAAAATTTATAAAATTATTATTCAATTTGTAAGTCCTCTAAATTGCTGAAAATGTATTTTATTTTTTCAAAAGTGCTGCCAAAATAGAGTAAAGAGATAGAAATATATATTTAATTAAAAAAATTGTACAGTATGTGTGTACATATGTGACATATTGCAGTTAAAAATAGGGGAAAATGGTAATTTTTACAAAATTTCTTCCATTTTTCTATTTTTTAATTAATTTCCGCAAATCGTATCAGTCTACTTTTACCACTAAAATAAAGTACAACATGTGACGAAAAAACAATGTCAGAATTACTTGGATATTCAAAACTTTCACAGAGTTATTCTCTGATAAAGTCAGACATACCAGATTTGACAAATCTGGCTTGGTCATTAAGGTACAAACATGCCCGGTCATTAAGGGGTTAAGTAATTGAACCTTAGGCAACTACAATTGTAGTTACTTTAAGAATGTTGATAACTTTGGATGATTAGTAATTACATTATTTAGAGTTGAATAGTCTCGTTTCTTTTCTTTTGTTTTAATAGAGGCTATAATATAATTTTTTTATATATATAAAACAGTACTACTAACAATATAACTGAGGTAGAATCATGGAAGCTTGCTATAATAAAAATAAACTTGATTTATGCTGCAGCAAACTGCGATAGAGCTCAGTAGATCAGGAGTCATGGGAACAGGGTGATTTCATTTCAGATGGTATTATCCACGAAATATTAAATAATAATTCAGACGTAGTTAAGACAGGTGTATTGTTCTGTAGTACTAAGTGGAGAAGATGTATAAAAACTGGTGCAAAGGAAAAGTGGAGTGCTTGCCCATGCCAACCAATCAGATTCCACCTATCATTTTTCAAAGACCTTTAGTAAAATGAAAGCAGCAACCTGATTGTTTGCTATGGGCAACTACTCCACTTCTCCTTTGCACCCATTTGAATCTATCTCCCATTTCCACCAATAGTGCATATACATGGCTTTAAAAGAAGAATTCTAGATTATCATACCTACATCACTTGGTATTCAACCTTTATACAGTTTATGAGTCCTATTAAGGCTGGATGTCCTTTCTAAATAAATCAATGACTAGAGTTACTTAAAGAGCAAATCTGGAGTCTCTGGAGGCCCTTTTCACACACCTTTTTTGTATTTTAAAAAAAACCACACCAAAAACGCCATGAAAAAAAATAATTGCCAAATAAATACCAGGGGAGGTGTTGTTTTTTGGTGAAGTTTTTTCTTACAATTAAAATGTATTGGAAAAATGTCCTAAAAATCTCCTAAGAAAACGCCAACGCCAAACATGCTGCGTTTTGGGGAAAAAAAAAACCCACTACCGGGATCAAAAATGGCAAAAGAAACACTACAAACCAAAAGCAATTTTGACAAACAGTACATATCCGACAGCAGTGTTTTTACGTAAAAAAAAAAATCACTAAACACTTAGGGCCTCATTTATCAGAACTAATAGAAATCTTGCATTGTTGCACATATCAACCAATCACAGTGCCTCTTCCATTTTTCCAGAGCAGTTTGAGAACCATAAGCTGAGGCCAGTTTTGATAAATGAGGCCCTGTGTGTGAACCCAGCCTTATTATTTAGATCAAGAGCTAATATGATCTCAATGATGTCCACATTTATCTGTGTGTTTTAAAAGACAGGTTGGGTTCAGGGTTCACACAGTGCAGATTTGCTGCAGATTTTGCATGCATGTTTTTTAAGCCAAAACTAGAATTGGATCCAGGAGAGCAGACCTATAAGGTCTTCCCTTATATATTTCTACTCTTTAGGTTCTGTTCCTGGTTTTGGCTTGAAAAATACTGGCAAAATCTGCTGCAAATTTACACTGTGGGAACAAGCCCTTAGGGTATGACCAGACGTGGCGGAATTGCTCTGCAATTCCGCTGCGGAAATCCGCAGCGTACACGTTTCTCCATTGCTTTCCACAGCTTTTTAGTGAGGTTTGTTTACACGTTGCGGAAAACTCCGCTGCGGACCAGAGGCTGCGGTGCGGATTTTGGTGTCTGCAGCATACACTGGTTGTTGCGAACGTGTAGCGGACTTGTTGCGGACTCATTGCGGAATTTCTCCATTGACTTCAATGGAGAGTCAAAATTCCGCAATGAAGTCCGCGGATGTTATGTGTGCTGCGGAGCGTATTTGTTTTACGAACATGACATTTCTTCATTCTGGCTGGACCTATGTATTTCTAGGTCTACAGCCAGACTGAAGCCCCATGCACACTAACGTAAAAACGGCCGTAATCACGGGGCGTTATTACGGCACAGGCAGGCCCATAGAAGTCAATGGGGCTCCCGTAATTATGGGTGACTACGTGTGTGCACCCGTAATTACGGGAGCGTTGCTTGGCGACGTCAGTAAATAGTCACTGTCCAGGGTGCTGAAAGAGTTAAACGATCGGCAGTAACTGTTTCATCACCCTGGACAGTGACTACCGATCACAATATACATCAACCTGTAAAAAAATAGAAGTTTCTATCCTGCACTGATAGAGAGAAGGGAAGTACTTTCACCTCAATACGCATCAATTTAATGCCCATTTTAGGCAGAGCCACAACAGAATCTGCAATGCAGATTATGTGCGGCATTGATGCGGACAGTGGCGGAAGAAATACGCCACGTCTGGTCATGCCCTTAGGGTGAAGTCACAGGTGGCAGATTTTGTTGCAGAAATTTCAGCAACATAAAATCAGTTCAATACATCTGAATGGAGTTGTTTCTGCAGTAGGTGCAAATTCCATTCAGATGACTGGAACTGATTTTCAGTTCTTTGACGAGTAGTATATGTGTATAATTAAAGCAAAAGAAAAAGCCTTCAGGTTGTAGTCACACAATGTTTTGTCACATTTTTTTTGCAATAACTAGTCTACATTGTGAATACAGTCTAAGGCCGGATTCACATGAGCGTGTGCATTTTGCGCACGCAAAAGGTCCACAAAAGGTTCGGGTGTCATCAGCATATGATGCGTGGCTGCGTGATTTTCGCTCAGCCGGCATCATTATGACACTCTGTTTTTATGTTTGTAAACATTAAAGCACGTGGTGCTTTTCTGTTGCCATTCATAGTTTTGACTACTGTAGCGCTCATCACACGCGGCACACGGAAGTGCGTCCGTGTGCCGTGCGCGGTTTTCACGCACCCGTTGCCTTCAATAGGTACGTGATGCGCGAAAAAATGGCAAATATAGGACATGTCGTGAGTTTTACGCAGCGGCCAAACGCTGCGTGAAAACCACGGACAGTTTTAACGGCCCCATTGACTAACATATGATTTTCACGCGCGTCGCACGGACGTATTATACTTTCGTCTGAATAAGCCCTAATTGTTATGTTGTTCACAAAAATTTGTAAAACAATATATTTATCAATATTCACTCCTAAGGCCTGATTCACACAAGCGTATTTTACGGTCACGCGGACCTATGTAATTCAATGAGGCTGTTCACATGGCCATTGTTTCAACGGACCGTGTGAAGTGTCTGTTGAAAAATAGAACATGTCCTATTTTGTTCCGTTTCCACGGATCACTCCATAGATTTAAGTCTATGGAGATCTGTGAAATCGGAAACCCGCACGGGGGCACCTCGGACGTGAAAAACATCACGTTTTTCACATCCAAGTCGTGTGAATCTAGCATAAGTTATTTGAAAAGCTGGGTGTTTCTATCCCATGTTGAGTGGTCCTAGCATGTATAAATGGTCCTTTAGACAGTAAATAAACTATATTACATGATGATCGCTATTTTAGATAAATTATTTTGGCATCCACTTTATACCTTGTGGTTAATGTTTTATAATATAAAATATTTTATAGATGGGATAAATAATAAGCACTATATCAGCAATGTAAATTTCTATTTTCTTTAGCTGGACAAGAGGAATTACTCCAAAAATGTGAACCATCAGACCAATGGGAGGAGTAGTTCACTGGGGAAGATACATTGTGAAAACAAACAGCAAAAAAAGACAAGACAATTTCCACTGGGATACCCCATTGAAATGTTGCTAAATTGGGCTGATCATCAAATTCAGGGTCAGGATGGCTCAGCTGCTATGCACAGACTTCTCACACCATCGACACTTGCTGGAAAAGTATTTCATTACATCAGCTCCACTGGAGACGCTGCCTGAATGTACGTCTATCATTTGCTTGCAGAAACACATAAATAAAACTATAAAATCGGCCCCTGTTTCTGATTTGACTGTTTTCAAAATATAATAAACAAGGGAAAATATTTTTATTACATCTTATAAGGTTAAATATCAAGCAGTCTAAAGGCCCTTTTATATGGGCCGATGATGAAGGTAACGGAATGCTGGATCCTGAGCATCGACCCATGTAAAAAGGGCCCAGCAAGCAGTCGACAAACGAGCAAACGCTTGTTATCGGTTGATTGCTTCTAAAATCACCGGTGTCAGCAGCACATCTCCCCGTATAAACAGGGGATGTGCTGCCGATAATGATGTGAACTGCATGGGGACGAATGACCTTATTCATCCCCATACGTTCAATGATTTCTCCATGTAAATAGAGCTAAACAAGCGCCAATCAATGCATATATCTGCCAGTGTAAAAAAGATCCTAAAGCAATATTGTATTTATATGTTTGATAAGTCAGTAGAAGAGTAGATTAATGGAAGCTTCGACAGAGATGAAATATACAACGCTCCTCATGAATGTCCCCTTTAGGGCGGATTTACACGAACGTGATTTACGTCCGTGCAACCCGCGTGATTTTCACGGGGGTCGCACGGACCTATGCAAGTCTATGGGGCAGTGCAGACTGTCCGTGATTTTTGCGCAGCGTGAGTCCCCTGCGTAAAACTCACGACAGGTTCTATATTTCGGCGTTTTTCGCGCATCACGCACCCATTGAAGTCAATGGGTGCGTGAAAATCACGCGCACCACACAGAGGGCACTTCCGTGGGACATGCGTTATTTGCGCAACAGCAGTAAAAAAATTAATGTAAACAAAAAAGCACCACATGCTTTTCTGTTTACAAACATCCAAACGGAGTGTCATTAATGATGGCGGCTGCGTGAAAAGCACGCAGCCGCGCACCATATGAACATGACAAACGGAGCTGTTAAGTGCCTTTTGTGCACGCAAAACGCAGCGTTTTTTGCGTGCGCAAAACGCACACACACTCGTGTAAATCTGCCCTTAAGGACACTTTTGCTGCATATGGTGATGACGTAAGTCTTGAATATTTGCATGCCCTCACATAATGGGCACTTATTTTACGAACACTATATGACTGGACAAGATAGCATCGTATTATTTTATTACAGAGCAATGTAACACAGTGTGATATACTAGAGTGTATTCACGGAAGAAGTAGTGAACACAGGACTCTTCCTGCTAGCACTGTCTCATCTGAAGTATAAGGGTATGTGCACACACAAAATTAAAAACGTCTGAAGATACGGAGCTGTTTTCAAGGGAAAACAGCTTCTCATTTTCAGATGTTTGTTATTCAGTCGCGTGTTTCGCATAGTATTTAACGGCCGTTTTTGGAGCTGTTTTTCTATAGAGTCTATGAAAAACGGCTCTAAAAACGGCTGAAGAAATGACATGCACTTCCTTTTCAAGGACGCTTTTTTACGCAACCGTTTTGAAAAACGGCCACGTAAATAATGCCCCGTCGGAACAGAACACCGTTTTTCCTATCGAAATAAATGGGCAGATGTTTGGAGGCGTTCTGCTTCCGATTTTTCAGCCATTTTTTTGGGCCATTTACGGCCCGAAAAACGGCCGAAAATAGCCTGTGTGAACATACCCTAAATGTACATGGCGGTCTTACTGTTTATGCTCTTGTTATTATGCACTTTGTAAACAATACAGATTTGTTTTTTCATCATTTTTTTACTCATCTTTTTTGATATTTTAGAATTTTTAGGCTTATAGTTTGAAAATAATAAACTTTTTCTCTTTCTAGCAAGTTTTTTCTGGTAATAATATAGTGTTACCCTAAAATGGACCATTTATTTCAGGTCATCATGGTCTACCAAAATTTTTTATATTTTACATGTCTATTTTGGAGTAATTGGGTTAGGGCTATACTTACAATACTGATTGGCGGGGGACTTTGGGGGACACCATGTTTTACACCATGTTTATCCACTGTATCTGGGGCTGCTCAGTAATCTCAGGTACAGGGGAAATCAGCCATGTTATAGTGACTATTGTCACTGTTAGGGCTGTGCTGGGTCTACCCACTACCGACATTCTGGCGATAAACTGATTAGTCACATGACGATCGGGACCAATAGAGGCCGCCGCTGCCTTGATTATGTAAATGGCGCTCTTTGAGAAACCAGAGAAGACAGAAGTGGTGAAAACCATTTCTGTATTCTCTCCAGGGTCCCAGGCAGTCTCTTACTGCTGAGCAGCTGACATTTATCTGCCCGATCTATGGTGTGGATTTTAAGGACCTCGACCGCTCGCCGTTCATATACAATGGGCAGTCCTGAACCAGTTAAATTTAGGATAGATATTGCGATATATTGTTATTTTAAAAGCTATCTATATCAATATACTTCTCTTCAGAAAAATTCTCATATTGCCCAGCCCTAGGCAACACTACTGAACAACACTAGTAATGTGGGTAGAAGACTATGAGCAGCATAAGAGTATGTTCACACGGCAGCCTCCGTTACGGCTGAAATTACGGAGCTGTTTTCAGGAGAAAACAGCTTCGGAATTTCAGACGTAATGGCATGTTGTAGGCGCTTTTCGCTGCGTCCTTTTTACGGAAATAATTGGAGCTGTTTTTCCATGGTGTCAATGGAAAACGGCTCCAATTACGTCTCAAGAAGTGACAGGCGGGACGCGGGAGTCTTTTGACAGCGGCGCGTAAAAAAAATGACCGTAGGCACAGTACATCGTAAAACCCATTCAAATGAATGGGCAGATGTGTGCCGACGCTTTGGAGCCGTATTTTCGGACGTAATTCGGGGCTAAAGACAGCGCGTAAAAAAGACGCCCGTGTCAAAGAAGTGCCTGTTACTTCTTGGGACGTAATTGGAGCCATTTTCCATTGACACCATGGAAAAACAGCTCCAATTACGTCCGTAATGGATGCAGCGAAAAGCGCCTGCACTTGCCATTACGTCTGAAATGCCAGAGCTGTTTTCTCCTGAAAACAGCTCCGTAATTTCAGCTGTAACGGAGGCTGCCGTGTGAACATACCCTATTAAGCACACAAATACTGAGGGCACATGGCTGATGTTATACAGGGTGGGCCATTTATATGGATACACCTAAATAAAATGGGAATGGTTGGTGATATTAACTTCCTGTTTGTGGCACATTAGTATATGGGAGGGGGGAAACTTTTCAAGCTGGGTGTTGACCATGGCGGCCATTTTGAAGTCGGCCATTTTGTATCCAACTTTAGTTTTTTCAATGGGAAAAGGGTCATGTGACACATCAAACGTATCGAGAATTTCACAAGAAAAACAACGGTGTGCTTGGTTTTAACGTTACTTTATTCCTTCATGAGTTATTTACAAGTTTCTGACCACTTATAAAATGTGTTCAAAGTGCTGCCCATTGTGTTGGATTGTCAATGCAACCCTCTTCTCCCACTCTTCACACTGATAGCAACACCGCAGAAGAAATGCTAGCACAGGCTTCCGGTATCCGTAGTTTCAGTTGCTGCACATCTCGTATGTTCACAGCATAGACAATTGCCTTCAGATGACCCCAAAGATAAAAGTCTAAGGGGGTCAGATCGGGAGGCATTTCTTCTGCGGCGTTGCTATCAGTGTGTGAAGAGTGGGAGAAGAGGGTTGCATTGACAATCCAACACAATGGGCAGCAATTTGAACACATTTTATAAGTGGTCAGAAACTTGTAAATAACTCATGAAAGAATAAAGTAACGGTAAAACCAAGCACACCAATGTTTTTCTTGTGAAATTCTCGATAAGTTTGATTGTCACATGACCCTCTTCCCATTGAAAAAACTAAAGTTGGATACAAAATGGCCGACTTAAAAATGGCCGCCATGGTCAACACACCTAGCTTGAAAAGTTTTCCCCCTCCCATATACTAATGTGCCACAAACAGGAAGTTAATGTCACCAACCATTCCCATTTTATTTAGGTGTATCCATATAAATGGCCCACCCTGTATTATGCAAGGTACTATAACATTAGTCTGGCGTTGACGGCTGGTGTAATATTAATAGAAAGAGCAGGTAAGGTAAAGTAATGTGCTAGAGCATGTAGTCACTCCCTAATTCAATGATCAAGCTCCCAAAATATAAAAGGTTCATCAGTTGTACAGCGGGGTATGTATTCAGGAAAACTTGTTCACTTAAATAACTATAGCTATTAAAACCTGTTTACATACGAAAAAGAGACCATCAACCTATACCCCAAAACCCAAGCACAGATAAAAAAACATACATTGAATTTTATTTTCCTTCATTGTTTTTAGCTCTGGTCGCAGTTGTAAAGAATTAATTATTTGACACATCATTTTTCACTTAATTCCTGCTCCTTTGATATTAACTATTATTATGAAGTAGAATTACTTCCAGAATGACTCCTAAGTTATTTAGCCTTTCCCTTATATTTTGTTTTCCTTCTGTGACACAACCAATGCTCCATATGTGACATATTAATTATAAAATCATGTTTCCTTTCTTACCTGTTTAACACATGGGCATCATCGTGTCTACTCTCTTGGATGTTGTAGCAGCTGCTCTTGGACTGTGGAATGGATTTGTGCTCAGACAACATGGTAGAAGCTGCAGTGGTGATTATAGCAATCCCATCTCTCACCCGGGCGGGAAGGTCATAGTCCCACTCATCGTAGGACACGGAGATGAGTCCTGTAGGGAACTCAGATGGCACAGTGTCAGTGTCTCCAGCCACAAGACTCGGTACAATCCATGTGTAGCCATAACCTGTCAATCCCACTGAATGGGCCACTTCAAATATATAGGTGGCTTCTTCTTTTGTGCAATACAGCAGGATGACAGGACTTTGAAGCTTCTTAAGTTGGTTTTGAATCTTAGAGTCATTGTCATCTAACGACATATCAAGATGGATAACTTCTTCTAGTTCCCAACCCACAAAGCTATTTTCAATGGTGCTCCGCACCTTATTCTCGAAGTCTTGGTATCCAGGGAAGTAGGTAGTGACAATGGAGAAAATGTACCAGTCATATTCTTCCATGATGTTAAGCATAACAGAAGCCTGTTGTTCAATGGAGGGTCCAAACTGGAAGAACATTGAAGATTCTTCCTGTAATTAAAGGAAACCATATGGAATTAATAATAATGCACACATTTTAAATACAAAGATACATACTATTCATATAATAGGTAATTCTGCAGTTAACACTGCTGCAATGGAAATATAGAACCAGAAACGCCCCTCCCCAACTCTGCATTGTTGCACAATAAATTTGATATTAACATTCATAGTTTTTTCTGCAAACACGAGACAGATGTTTTTGGCATACCAAAGGCCATCAGCAGAAATGAGTGGTCGATCAGAGCAGTGCTCGGCTGTATCAGTAACTCCTAAAGAGTTAGAATGAATCGGCAGAATGCATGCATGGCCACTGCTCCATTCAAACTTCTCCTCACTGTGTGGGTGAGGGGGAATGGGGGACTCGGGATCCCCGTTCTAATGATCATAGGTCCCAGTGGGGGGCACTTAGCATTCAAACGTTTGTCACATATCTTGTAGAAAGGTGATAGATGTAATTTCTTGGAAAACCCCTTCAATAAACAATTTCCCAAAAATGAAAATAATCTATTTTTTTGTTTTCTCATGTCCACTTAAGCCTATATCTGTTTTAGCACCAAAAATTGTAAAAATATTGTATTGAAATGAATTCATTTACAAATGAAATATAGGATGCCTTTATATTCGCAGCTGAAACACCAGAAATAAAGCTGTTGAGAGTATATATTTCTTTCTACAGCTCGGGAGTTTCATTGTCAAGAAGATTGTCAACAATTTCGCTAGAGGCCATACATTCACACGACAGTGAAAAAAATGGCCATTAAAAACTGATCAACTGTCAGTTTTTCATGGCCATTTTGCATCAGTGTGTCTCTAAATTTTCATCCATTTCCAGTCTGTCTGTTCATTTTTAATGGCCATTTGTCATCCGTTTGCCATTGGATTTCATTTTTCAGGTTGTCCCAACCCCCTGAAAACACCACAGTGCCTATGTAGCTGGTGCCGCAATGTCCCTGTAAATAGTGCCACAGTGCACACTGTAGATAATGGCCACATAGTACCACAGTGCCCACATAGTGCCACAGTGACCACTGTAGATAGTGCCACAGTGCCCACATATAAAGTGCCAGTGCCCACATAGTACCACAGTGCCCACACTATAGCTAGTGTCACAGTACCCATAGTACCACAGTGCCCACATATAAAGTGACATAGTGCCCACATATAAAGTGCCAGTGCCCACATAGCACAACAGTATCCATTGTAGATAGTGCCACATTGCCCACATAGTACCACAGTGCCCACATATAAAGTGACATAGTGCCCACATATAAAGTACCAGTGCCCACATAGTGCCACAGTGCCCATTGTAGATAGTGCCACAGAGCCCACCTAGTGCCACAGTGCCCATGTAGATAGCACCAGTGTCCCCTGTAGATAGTGCCATAGTGCCCATGTAAATTACGCCAGTGTCCCCTGTAGATAGTGCCACACTCCTCATATAGCACAACCCCCTATAGATAGCACCCCCTGTTTATAGCATGCCCCCTGTAGATAGCACGCCAAATGTAGATACCACCCCCTGGTAGATAGCACCCCCCTTGTAGATACCAGCCCCCTGCCCTGTGGACAGCACACTGTAGCTCACTGTAGGAGCGGAATCCCTCATGCCGGGGATTCCTCATAGATTCCATATATAGACAGTGATGTCAGGAGAACGAAATCCAGTGCCAGAGCGGGCCCGGGATTCCGCTCCAGGAGTAACCCCATGACGTCACTGTCCATATATGGATAGTGACGCTGGGGGCTTCTCTAGGAGCCAAATCCCCTGCCAGAGCGAGACGGAGATTCCGCTCTAGGAGTAATACCTTGACGTCACTGTCCAGATAAGGATAGTGACACCGGGGGATTCTCCAGGAGCGTAATCCCCTGCAAGAGCGGGGTCTGGCCGCCGGGGATTCCGCTCCTACAGGAAGCTATAGTTGCGCTATCAACGGTTAGCTATCTTCAGGCAGGGGGTGCTATCTACATGTCGGTGCTATCTACAAGACTGAAGTTCCCAGCCATAGATCTTGTGATGCTCTGCCCGGGGATTCCATTGTTGAAAGCCCTGACTTCACTGTTCTTTTATGGACAATAATGTCAAGGGCTTCGCTGTGCTCAGCGCTCAAAGAAGAGCTGTGTGCAGGGAGTTCTCGGCCAGAATTAGTTTTTAACGGCCGTTACAAGGATTGTTTCCTTGTCTGGTAAAAACTGATCCATTGACTTCTATGGAAGCCATCTGGCCGACATATGCTATTTTTTGACAGACAATATTACGTTAAAAAAACGGCCATGTGAACACACCCATAGAACTTCATTGTTCTGAAAATGGTCGTGTGACAGTCGTTAGAAAAACGGCAGTCACACGGCCGTTTTTCACAGTCGTTTGAATTCACACGACAGGGTCCGAGTGTCGGCCGTTTTTGTGAGCTTTTCTTTTGCATCAGTTTTGCATTTGTTCCGTTTCCGTTCTGGGTCGTGTTTCCGTTTTTAATGGCCAATTTTGACACGTTTTGCATCAGTTTTTTTCCATCTCTGTTTTAAAAACGAATGAATTTAATTTGCCAATTTTTTGCCAAACACTTCCTTCTGTAGATATTGCCACACAGCCCCATGTAAATACTGTCACAACCACCCTGTAGATAATGCCACACATTGCCCTCTGTAGATTATGCCACACACTGCCCTCTGTAGATAATGCCACACAGTCCCTGCAGATATTGCCATAGCCCCCTGTAGATAATGCCGCATACTGCCCTCTGTAGATACTGCCACACAGCCCCCTGTAGATACTGCCACAGTCCCCTGTAGATACTGCCACACACTGCCCTCTGTAGATAATGCCACACACTGCCCTCTCTAGATACTGCCACACACTGCCATTTGTAGATAATGCCAAACACTGCCCTCGGTAGCTCCTGCTCAGCCCCCCTGTAGGTAGTGCCACACAGCCCCCCTCTGTGTAGTGTCACACAGCCCCCCTGTAGGTAGTGCCACACAGTCCCTCTCTAGATAGTACCATACAGCCCACCTCCAGGTAGTGCCATACAGCCCTCTTGTACATAGCATCCCTATAAATGGCACCCCCCCATAGATGGCACCTCCGCATAGATGACACCCCCCCTTCCTGTAGATAGCGCCACTGTAGGGGACCGCTCCAGGAGAAGACATTGTCAATATATGGACAGTAACATCAGGGACTTCTCCTGAAGCTGAATTCCCAGCAACAGTGGCCCGTGATTTTGCTTCTGGAGAAGTCCCTGATCTCGCTGTCCAAATAGTGACGTCAGGGACTTCTCCTGGAACGGAATCACCAGCCACATCTGTGTCAGGGAGAGCTGTGACCGGGGATTCCGCTTCAGGAGAAGTCCCTGGTGTCACTGTCCATATATGAACAGTGAAGTCAAAGACTTCATCTGGAGAAGAATAACCATCCGTTGTGGCCGGGGATTCTTCTTCAGGAGTAGGGGACCACTCCAGGAGAAGTCAGGGACTTCTCCTGGACAGTGAAGTCAGGGACTTCTCCTGGTGTGGAATCCCCGGCCACAGCTTCGGCAATGCTGTGGCCAGGATTAGGGATTCCGTTCCTACAGGGAGCAAAAAAAATCTCCTCCTCACATGCGCTTCTTACTGTGAAAAGGAGAAGAGAGCGAGCGAGCAGCAGAAAGCACGGCCGTCACTCGGATCACATCCAAGTGACAGCCGTGTTTTACACAGCCCCATAGACTTACTTACTGTTAATAATTATTCCTAAGTTATGACTGAAGACCAATGTTTCAGTAAAGTCAAAGCATCTTTACATTTTATTGCTTTTAATTTAGTCAAACAACATTTTTGTTACTTTGTTGCACTGGTTTTATTATTGTTTTTCTGTTTTCTTATGTTGCTTTTGCATAAAGATATTTTTTTTTTTATGTGACACTAGATGTGAGCACCACAGATGTACACTCCTGGCTGGTGAACCAAGGACATGTCACTTTCCAGCTTGTTATGATGACTGAATGTGACAGTTCATTACCACAAGTAGGTGGAGACTCATACCAACAAATTGACTTTTCTATTCTCTTGTGGCTGGCCACACATGGTGAATATTTGTATAACTTTTAGTCTTCCCTGCCTGTGTAAAATACACTTACACTATATTAAGATATGTTACAGACGACCTGTCACCTCTCCTGACATGTCTGTTTTTGCAAATACTTGCATTCCCCATAATATTACAAGTGTCGTCTATTAGTTGGGCAACATAAGGAATAACATTTTTATCTTAGTCCCGCTTTATAAAGTCCTCACAGTTATCTTTAATTCACAGCAATGCTTTCATTTGTTGGAAGCCGCAGCTCTGTTGGCCATCTGGATTTTATATCTTCTACCATAATACCTCATGCACACGACCATTATGCCACTCGGGCTGTTTTTGACGGCATCCGAGTGGCACCAGATAGTCTTTACGGACCCATTCACTTTAGCGGGTGAATCGGGTCCGTGAAAAATGTTCTGAGTCTCCAATCCAAGGAAAGATAGGACATGTCCTATCTTTCCTCGGACCACTAACGGGACTCGGGCGGCACACATGGTCGTGTGCATGAGGCGTAAAGGTCCTGATTTTTGTCTGTTGAGTCTCATGTGTATTATCAGGAAGACCCAATGTCTACTCATGGCCTAGGGCTGATATGATATAGAAGAAGAGATGAGAAGGGAGCTCTGAAGACCTACTGTATGTGGACCACTGCAGAAAGGCCAAGGTAGAAGTGATTAAGTGAGTTAGAAAGAGTGTACAAAAGTAACCAGAAACAATTTCATAATTTATATGCAACAACAATTCTATATAGAATACTTACTTGTCAATGTATTTATGATGTACTGTATGAAGTTAAATGCTAAACTGTGTAATTACCACATGGACAGTGAGCTATTTCACACAAATACATTGAGAAATACTTTGTGGTGTTCCTATTGGTCTTGCCATGTGTTGCTATTTACCGTTTGTTGCAGTTGCATATTTTAAGGTAGTAACACTTGGACTAGTATATGTTTATCTTGCTAATTTATCATGTATATCAGTATTTTATAAATATTGTGAGCCCAGGGAAACCCCTGACGTCACTGGCTATGGAGTCCCCAGCCAGGGCATTGCAAACACTCTGGCCGGGGACTCCTGTCTTGGGAAAGCCACACACACCCCCTGTATATAGCGCCACACACACCACACCGGGTAGATAGAACTACACCCCCCCCTGTAAATAGCGCCATTGATGCTCCCTCTTGGAGCAGAATTCACAGCCAGAGAGTTGCCCACTATCCATATCCATATATGGGTAGTGTTCCAAAGGTCAAAACTAGAGAAGTTTATTCACCCATCAGTGAAAAATGTGCAACGTTTCAGCTGCTCAATGCAGCCTTTGTCAAGCTGCATTGAGCAGCTGAAACGTTGCACCTTTTTCACTGATGGGTGAATAAACTTCTCATATTTTGACCTTTGGAGGGCTGCCTCTTTCTCTTTACATTTGTATACCATTGGGGATTTACAAGTCAGATCCCTGGAAGCTTGCACCCATGTGCCCTGGAGGTTTTGTTCTGCTGTGCTGCCCATACACCTTTCTTTCGACATATATGGGTAGTGACGTCAGGGGCTCCTCCAGGAGCGTCAGCAAAGCTCTGGCAGGGTATTCCGCTCCTAGAAGGAGCACCAATAGTGCTATCTACCCGTGGGGTGTGTGTGGTGCTATCGACAGGGTGGAGTGTGGGGGGTTATTTACAGCAGTGGTGGCACTATCTACATGAGCTCTGTGGCATTATTTGGGCACTATCTAGAGGGGACACTGTGGCACTATCTACATGGAACTGTGTGGCACTATATACACGGGCACTGTGGCACTTTATATGTGGGTACTATGGCACTTTATATGTGGGCACTATGTTAGTTTGTAGGCACTATCTACAGTGGGTAATCTGGCACTATGTGGGCACTATCTACAGGGGCATTGCGGCACTATCGACATGAGCATTACTTTTAACGGCCATAAAAAACAGATGGCAAATGGATGACAAACGGTCATTAAAAACAGACACATGGATTGGAAATGGATGAAAATTTTAAGACACACTGAAGCAAAACTGAAATGAAAAACTGACAGTTGATCAGTTTTTAAAGGGTCCAGTTCAGTTCTAAAGTAGATTTGAGAGGCCTATATTTTGGGAAACCCCATAAATCACCCCATTTTAAAACTGCTCCAATCAAAGTTTGCAAAACAGCATTTAGAAAGTTTCTTAACCCTTAAGGCCTTATTCATACGAACGTGTTATACGTCTGTGATAGGCGCGTGATTTTCAGGCGCGTCACACGGACCTATGTTAGTGAATGGGGCCGTTCAGACTGTCAGTGATTTTCACGCAGCGTATATGCGCTGCGTAAAACTCACGACATGTCCTATATTTGCCCATGTTTCACGCAGCGCGCACCCATTGAAGTCAATGAGTGCGTGCAAATCGTGCACGGCACACGGAAGTAC
Source organism: Rhinoderma darwinii (assembly GCF_050947455.1). NCBI lineage: Eukaryota > Metazoa > Chordata > Amphibia > Anura > Rhinodermatidae > Rhinoderma > Rhinoderma darwinii. The sequence continues at coordinate 84,226,935 of NC_134693.1, read as the reverse complement.
TTCCGGGTGACGCGCGTGATTCGCGCAACAGCTGGTAAAGAAGAGAAGGGAAACATAAAATCCCCTCCTTCTTTACTGTGTCGTCACATATAAAGGGAGTGTCATAATGATGCCGGCTCTGTGAAAATCACGCAGCCACGCACCATATACACATGTCACACGGAATTTTTGCGTGCGCAAAACGGACACGTTCGTGTGAATAAGGCCTAATGCGTTTCACAGGAATTAAAGCAAAGTGAAGGTGAAATTTACAAATTGCATTGTTTTTTTTGCAGAAATTCAATTGGAATCCATTTTTTTTTCTGTAACACAGGAAGTGTTAACAGAAAAACACAACTCAATATTTATTGCCTAGATTGCTTATAGAAATATCCCACATGTTGCACTTGTATGCTAATGGCCTGAAACAAAGGCCTCAGAATGGAAGGAGCACCTGGTGGATTTTTGGGCCTTCTTTTTATTAGAATATATTTTAGGCACCTTGGGAGGTTAAAAAACATTTTTGAAACTACTCCCCACAAGGTATTCATCTAGGTGTTTAGTGAACATTTTGACCCCACAGGTGTTTCATAGATTTTATTAGAATTGGGCAGTGAAAATGGAAAATTTCATTTTTTTCTCAATAAGACATAGAGTTAGCTCAAAATTGTTCATTTTCTCAACAAATAAAGGAGAAAAAGCACCCCAATATTTGTAAAGCAACTTTTCCAGAGTTGTGAAATACCCCATATGTGATCATAAACTGCTGTTTGAATACATTGCAGGGCTCAGAAGGGAAGGAGCGCTATTTGACTTTTGGAGCGTAAATTTTGATGGACTGATTCCTGGGCGCCATGTTACATTTACAGAGCCCCTGAGGTACCAGTACAGTGAAAACCCCTGAAGCATTTTCTCCTGAGCACAGCAATACCCCATATGTGATTACAAACTGCTGTTTGGACATACGGCAGTACTCAGAATGGAAGGAGCGCCATTTAGCTTTTTGAGCAAATATTTTTCTAAATTGGTACCTGAGGTAGCAGTACAGTAGAAATTACCCAGATGTGACCCCATTTTCGAGACTTCACCCCTCAGGCAATTAAATGAGGGGTGTAGTGAGAATTTTGACCCCACAGGTGTTATATAGATTATATTAGAATTGGGCTGTGAATTTTTTTTTCCAATAATATGTCGTTTTAGCTCAACATTTTTAATTTTTACAAGGAACACAGGAGAAACGGCACTCCAAAATGTATTAGACAATTTCTCAGGAGTAAGGCAATACCAATATGTGGTCGTAAACTGCTATTTGGACACACATGGCTACTCCATTTTTCGGGAGATGAGGTAACCAAAAAGCAGCAATTCTATCACTATTTTTATTTTTTTTACAGCACTTACCATGCAGTATAAACAACATGTTAAAGAGGCTCTGTCACCACATTATAAGTGTCCTATCTCCTACATAAGGAGATGGGCGCTATAATGTAGGTGACAGTAATGCTTTTTATTTAAAAAAACGATCTATTTTCACAATGTTAGGAGCGATTTTGGTTTATGCTAATGAGTTTCTTAATGCCCAAGTGGGCGTATTTTTACTTTCGACCAAGTGGGCGTTGTACAGAGGAGTGTATGACGCTGACCAATCGGCATCATGCACTCCTCTCCATTCATTTAGACAGCAGAATCGCGTTCTTACTAGAACATGATCTGCAGCCACATACACAGCGATTCTGCTTGATTAACATTAATCCAGTGTCCTGATAATGAATACACATGACCATCCAGCCTGGACGTCATGTGTATTCAGAATACTGACACTTCTGAATCTTTTCTGTGAGATTCCAGCAACGGATACGAAATCTCGCGAGATTACGGAGGTAAACGAGATTTCGTTTCCCTTGCTGTAAATCTCAAAGAAAAGAGTCAGAAGTGTCAGGATTCTGAATACACATGACGTCCAGGCTGGATGGTCATGTGTATTCATTATCAGGACACTGGATTAATGTTAATCAAGCAGAATGTAATGTAATGTAATGTAGTGACGATTACAGCGATACCAAATTTATATATATTTTTTTAAAGTTTTACCCATGCTAAAAATACTGTTTTCTAAAAAACGAATGATTTAGTGTTGCCATTTTCTGAGCCATAACTTTTTTATTTTTCAGTTGATGGAGCTGTGCGAGGGCTTATGTTTTTTTCTATGATGAACTCTAGTTTTTATTGGTACCATGGGGCACTTGGGACAATGATCACTTTTTATTTTATTTTTTTAGATAAGATGAGCAAGAAAAGAAATTATGTCATCGTTTTTCTTTTTTTTTTTTTACGGTGTTCATCGTGCGGGGAAAATAACATTTGATGTGATAAAATGACTCCCTTTTTTGGGCGCTCCCGTGCTCAATAGTTGTTTAACCCAGAAAAAAAAGAATCTTACACAGATAGCGAAGCGTAGTTAGGAACACATATTTATTTTTATAAAAGATTGCTGCAGCGCGTTTCGACTTTGTACTAAAGTCTTCATCAGGCATAAAAACATGGCGTACATATATACAGGTCTAAATGATAACACAAAGGTAATCTAGGGATGGGTTTTGAAGTTCAAAATGGGCGTTACCTGCAGATGGTCAAGTAACAATAGGTGTGTTCGGATTCTTTTTTGTTATATAATTGGTGTTTATTTTCCTAGAAGTGATGTCCTTTTTCTCTGTTATAATAGGAAATAATGATGGGAAGATCAAGAATATATGAAACAAAGATAATCAAACTGCACATAAAAAAGTGGAAATAAAATTAGGAGTACGAAAATGTGTATGCAAAGCAAGAAAAATATTTTAGATTTTTTTTTTTATTTCTGAACGTAGTATTTGACTTTGTTGGCTCATATTGTTTAATATTGTGTGTGTGTGTGTGTGTGTGTGTGTGTGTGTGTGTGTGTGTGTGTGTGTGTGTGTGTGTGTGTGTGTGTGTGTGTGTGTGTGTGTGGAAAGAGGCGTCCTTGTTGCTTTGAACGAGGCTTCTGGACACATTGGTAGCTATTTGTTGTTATTTGTTTTAGTATTTATTGTTGCTAGGAGACTCGTTTGATGCTACTACGGAAGCCGCGCTGGAACAGTTTTTCTCTTAAACGACTTTCATTCTACCGGGCACCCAATGTGCAGTGTATGCTGGAACTGGATCTATTCTCATTTACAAGAACCGATAGCTTTGATAGTATTTTGCAACTTTGTTTTTTTTTGTATCATATACAAGGGAAGATGGATTTCTTTTCTGCTTCAGGAACAATTTTTGCGGATGGGTGTGGGTCCGACACCCGTACTCCGCACCGATCAGCTTCTCCGGCTACCCTCAGAGTTTTTACTGAATTCACAGTGCAATTAAAACAACATATTAATTTTATTCTGTGGGTCAATACGATTACGGCGATACCAAATATACATAGTTTTTTTCTATGTTTTACTACTTTTACATGGAAAAAACGAAGTGTAAAAAATAAAATGTATTTTGTGTCACCAAATTCTGAGAGCCATAACATTTTTGTTTTTCCGTCGATTAAGTGGTATGAGGGCATATTTTTTTGCGGGATAAGTTGTAGTTTTGAATGCTACCATTTTGGGGTACACACTTTATTCCATATTTTGTGGGAGATGAGGTGACCAATAAAAAGCGATTCTGGCATTTACTAATGTATTGCAGTAAGCACCTATAATACCCCTTGGGCAGTATTATAACCATAAGACATAGTCTACCAATAGAAAACCTATATACGTCTCATGTACATATATACACAAGAAAAATTCTCATTCCTTGAGGTGTTTCTTCTCTGAGCCCGTCTAACAGCCACCATGCCAGCCTCAGGTAAATGAGATACAACCATGTTATTGGGCTTTACAATGATGCATGATAACTAACATTACAACAGTGATATTCTTACACTTGAACAGTGGGTTACTGACATCATGGAACTGTATACTTGTTTGTAATTCCCAAACTTATCTTTGAAGTAATTTTTACCTATTTTGCATTGTGCATAATTGTAATATATTGGCTATGGTGGGTTATTGACGGTCTCGGAAAGTCTGATTTTAAGTATGTTTTAAATTGAGTGTTTTTTGTATAGACGTCTTTTGGGAGGGTATTCCATTTTTTGATACAATAAAATTATTTTGGACTCACATATGTCTGTACGAGAATTTTTCTTGTGTATATATGTACATGAGACGTATATAGGTTTTCTAATGTATTGCAGTATATTGTCTTTCTGACAGGCATCTATTAAGCCCTGCCAGAGGCAGGGCTTAATAGGAGCACAAAGATGGCAGACATAGGGTCCTTAATTAGGCCCCCAGGCTGCCATAGCAACCATCGCCACCTCGCGATGAGCTGCTAGAGGGAGTTGCCCCCTCTTTCTAACAATTTAAATGGCGCGGTTGCTGTTGACCACGGAATTTAACGGGTTAAACGAGCGATCCCGCTCGTTACGGTGAAGTCTCGGCTGTAACATACAGCCGACACACACATCGTATGAGCCCACTCCATACTTCCCTTACCCGGCTATGACGTAGCCATACTTAAATGTCAGGAAGGGGTTAATACCATTCTATATATATATATTTTTCTATCAAAATACAGTACGAGTCAAATTTTTGGACACACCTTTTCATTCCATGTTTTTTCTTGTTGTTTTTTTTTATTTTCTACATTGTAGATTCATATTGAAGAAATGAAAACTTTGAAAGGTCACATATTGAAGTGGTAAAGAAAAAAATGTTAAACAAACCAGATTTAGTTTTTTATTTTAGATTATTCAAAGTAGCCCCTTTTTCTTTGATGACCGTTTTGCAGTCTCTTGGCATTCTCGCAATCATCATTAGAAAAATGGAGCTCCGACCACTGTAAGGGCATGGCCAGACGTGGCGGAATTGCTCTGGAATTCCACTGCGGACATTTTCTCCATTGCTTTCCACTGCTTTTTAGTTATGTTGCGGAAAACTCAGCTGCGCACCATAGGCTTCGGTGCGTAATTTGGTGTCCGCAGCATACACTGGCTGTTGCGGACGTGTAGCGGACTTGTTGCGGACTCATTGCGGAATTTCTCCATTGACTTCAATGGAGATTCAAAATTCTGCAATGAAATCCGCAGATGTTATGTGTGTTGCGTAGCGTATTGGTTTTAAGAACATGATATTTCTTCATTCTGGCTGGACCTATGTATTTCTAGGTCTATAGCCAGACTGAGGCCCCATGCACGTAAAAACGCCCGTAATCAAATCACGGGCCGTTATTACGGCACGGGCAGGCCCATAGAAGTCAATGGGGCTCCCGTAATTACGTGTGACTACGTGTGTGCACCCGTAATTACGGGAGCGTTGCTAGGCGACGTCAGGAGATAGTCACTGTCCAGGGTGCTGAAAGAGTTAAATGACCGGCAGTAACTGTTTCAGCACCCTGGACAGTAACTTCCGATTACAATATAGATCAACGTGTTAAAAAAATAGAAGTTCCTACTTACCGAGAACTCCATCCTCCAGTCCGGCCTCCCGGGATGACGTTTCAGTCCATGTGACGGCTGCAGCCACTCACAGGCCAATCACAGGCTGCAGCGGTCACATGGACTGCTGCATCATCCAGGGAGGTCGGGCTGGATGTCGAAAGAGGGACGCGTCTGGGTAAGTATGAATTTCTTTTACTTTTACTAGGGAAAGGGCTGTCCCTTCCCTCTATCCTGCACTGGTAGAGAGAAGGGAAGTACTCTTCACCTGAAGACGCAACGGCTAATCCGCATCAATTTCCTGCCCATTTTAGGCAAAGCCGCAACAGAATCTGCAACTCAGATTATGTGCGGCATTGATGCGGACAGTGGTGGCAGAAACACACCACGTCTGGCCATGCCCTAAGGGCACGGTCAGACGTGGCGGAATTGCTGTGGAATTCTCCAGCGGCCGTTTTTTACAGTTGTTTCAATAAATTTTTAGGCAAGTTAGTTCAGACGTTGCGGAAAACTCCGCTCCGGACCATAGGCTGCGGTGCGGAATTTCCCCTCCGCAGCATGCACTGTCTGTTGCGGAGAAGAAGCGGAATTTCACTGTGGATTTCAGCCTTTGCAATGCAAAAACTGAAATCTGTGGCAAATCTGCTGTCTTTTCTGCAACGTCTGAATTACCTGTCAAATATGCAAATGTTGGTGCAGATTCGTTGCGTAAATGCCCCAAATCTGCACCAACATTTGCAGCGGAAAAACTCTGCCACGTCTGGACGTGCCCTTAAGGTATATTAATGAATAAATACAGACTCTTGTACCTAAAACAACATTATCTTCTAAGGTGGTAGGGTTGTCACGATACCAGAATTTGGACTTCAATAGCGATACTTCATGTAGTATTGTGATACTCGATACCAAAACGATACATTGCCAGCAACAATAAAAAAAAAAGTTCTACTATTTTCTGAAGTGAGGCACATTGTGTGATGAATTTTGAGCCTCCACATGCCTCACATTAAGGGGGGATTCACACGAGCGTGTATTCGGTCCGTGCGGGCCGCGTGGTTTTCACGCGGCACGCATGGACCAATACAAGTCTATGGGGCAGTACAGACAGTCCGTGCTTTTTGCGCAGCGTTTGTCTGCTGCGCAAAAAGCGCGACAGGTTCAATAACTCTGCGTATTTCGCGCATCACGCACCCATTGAAGTCAATGGGTGCGTGAAAATCACGCGCACCACACGGAAGCACTTCCGTGGGACGAGCGTGATTCGCGCAACAGCAGTGAAAAGGATGAATGAAAACCGAAAAGCACCACGTGCTTTTCTGTTTCCGAACATCCAAACGGAGTGTCTTTGCGATGAGCGAAGCCGGACAAGCGTACCGAACTTCACCGGGTTCGGCCAAACTCGTTTTGGCCGATCCCGGCAAAAAAATTATCGGTACGCGACGTCAGGAGATAGTCACTGTCCATGGTGCTGAAAGAGTTAAACTGTTTCAGCACCATGGACAGTGACTTGCGATCCCAAAATACATTAACCTGTAAAAAAAATACGAAGTTCTAACTTACCGATTACTCCTGTCTCCTTCCTGCAGTCCGACCTCCCGGGATGACACTTCAGTTCAAGTGACAGCTCCAGCCAATCACAGGCCAAGCACAGGCTGCAGCCAATCACAGGCTGCAGCGGTCACTTGGACTGCTGCGTCATCCAGGGAGGTGGGGCCCGATGTCAAGAGAGGCGCGTCACCAAGGACGCGTCACCAAGGACGCGTCACCAAGGCAACGGCCGGGAAGTTCTCGGTAAGTAGGAACTTTATCTTTTTTTTTTACAGGTTTTTCGCTGTTGTGTTCGGCATTCACTGTCGAGGGTGCTGAAAGATTTAGCTCTTTCAGCACCTTGGACAGTGACGGGCGTTGACAAGCCTCATCTCTATGATGCCGGCTGCGCGAAAATCACGCAGCCGCGCATCAGACACGCATGACACACGCAGCTGTCAAATGGTTTTTGCGCTCGCAAAACGCTGCGTTGTTTGCGCGCGCAAAAACGCAACGTTCGTGTGAATCTCCCCCAATAGTAATTAACCCCATCATGTTTCTCACAGTCATAATGGACAACATTGGGTTAATGTGTGAGCTACATGATGGGGTTAATTACTATTAATGTGAGGCACATGGAGTTTCAAAATTCATAATACCTCGTGCTTCACATTAATAAATGAAAGAAAGCCGTTTTCATTTTATTTTTTTAACAGTGTACACTTCATAAAAGACACTATAAATTTGTTATTATGGTCACGACAATACCGTATATGTTTATATTTTATGTATTGTATTTTTACTTTTTATTCTTAAACTTTAATGTACTGGCATACATCTACAGTATATGCCAGTACATTAGCCTGTGTACTGATAGTACACAGGCAGTTGTTAGGACATACCTAAGTATGCCCTAACAGGAAATATGGTCAGACAGCCCTGGGGTCCTTCAATGGAACCTGGGCTGTCTGTTCATATAAGGTATGTCCCTCGATCGCGCCACAAGAGTTCCCTGTAATGCGATCCAAGGGGCATCCCACTTTCTTATTTTCCCCTTGAATGCTGCGGTCAGCTTTGATCGTAGCATTCAAGGGAATAGCGGCGGAGATCAGAGGCTTCTCTGATCTCTGCCGTTAGGGCGGGGCTGCGGCTGTGTAATACAGCCATTCCCCCGCTCCTAACAGCAAGTGTGCGCGCGCGGTAAGCATGAGGTGATGCGACTGGCGCTGCACTAATGAGCGACGGCATCTGCACTGAAGACAGAACATGGGGGTGTTTTGCAGTGCCCTCGCCATGTTCTGCCTTCATTGCCAGCGCTAATTAGTGCAGCATTGGTCGCATCACCTCACGGTGACCGCGCGCACACACTTGTCAGGAGCCCGGCATTGGCTGTATTCCAAAGCCGCAGCCCCGCTCTAACTAAATTCATGTGTTACAATACTTAGCCGCACAGCTTAGTAACTAAATAGATGAATTAATGGTATGGAACCGTTTGAGGATGCACGGCATCGAAATAGTATCGATATTTAGATGCATCGTGCAACCCTATAAGGTGGACATTCAATTTAAGTGCAATGGCAGAGATTTGTCAAAAATCATGATAAGGAATCATTACTTTGTCATAGCAACCAGCTAGAATTAAGACTTACTAAAGTTCTTAAGAGAATTAAAGTTTTTATAATTCTTCCCAAAGTGTTTAATCAAATCTATATATTCTACAATTCAATCACAGTATATGGTAACAAATGTAATATCATCACTGTTTGGATCATATATTTGCAGTGTCCCAGATACACTGCAGCAATTTACTGTGATTTCTGACATTGTATGGAAAAATATGTGTTTAAAACTGTTCCTTTAAGGCTGGGCTGAGGGGAGCAGTCAAGGCGGATCCCTTGTAGTTTTTGAATCAGGTAGTTAGGCTGGGTTCACACGACCATATTAACGTCCGTAATGGACGGACGTATTTCGGCCGGAAGTCCCGGACCGAACTCATTGCAAGGAGCCGGGCTCCTAGCATCATAGTTATGTACGATGCTAGGAGTCCCTGCCTCTCTGCAGGACAACTGTCCCGTACTGTAATCATGTTTTCAGTACGGGACAGTAGTTCCACGGAGAGGCAGGGACTCCTAGCATCGTACATAACTATGATGCTAGGAGCCCGGCTCCCTACACTGTGTTCGGTCCGGGACTTCCGGCCGAAATACGTCCGGCCATTACGGACGTTAATGTGGTCGTGTGAACCCAGCCTTAGTGCTGAGAGAGTTGGGTAACGGTGGAGTGAGGAGCAGTTCCTGTGTAGGGAGAAACCCTGCAGCTCTGAGGAGAAAATCCAGTTTAGAGATCTTGGATCAAACCTGGAGAAACACACACAACTAATCCAGCTGTGTAATTACCACAGAGAGCGAATCCAGCTCATGAGGGAATCAAAGGAGGAAATTCAGAAGGAATCCTCTGCCTTGTCTCCTCACCTGCCAGCCTGCAGCCATTGCATCTGTACCCTGCCAAACCTGAAGTAAAGGACCGTAAGCTACTATTTACAAGTTGTTCAACCGTCTCCCGTGTATTCACTCTGCACCCACGTTACCAACAAGGGCACCCCAAATACCCATCAGACCGGGAGGCTGTACAACAGGGTGTGCCCCAGGGGGAAACTACAACTACCACCATCTACATTCACCCTACAGTGCAGACCCCCTCCATTTTACCTGTAACGGCTCTGCAGGGAGTGCTTGAAGGCCCAGCCACCGTGTCCCTATACCGCCTCGGACTACCCCATCACCACCGGGCCGTTGCATGTTAACTTGGCGTCACGAACAGGATTGTTATATCACCTCTGTGCCTCCTAAAGAAATTTGCTAAGAGACTTTATTGCTGTTGAAAATCGCTGCATAGAGAAATGCAACCAGCAAAACGGGGGTTAATCAGCCATCTTGGAAAACCCAGTGTTTAAGCAGCAGCAGTGTGATTTCAGAGACTTTGTGTGTGAAATGTACTGTGGCCCCTCCACGGTGCATTACGAGACTGTTAAAGGAAGATATTGCTGTTTGTGTGAAGAAAAAGTGGCATTAGAGACTGTATTTGATTTAGGAATTGTCTGCTGCATCACGACCGCATTTTGTTCCAGCCCACGAGGGGTTACCCAGTCGACAGTGTTACAGCGGGAAAGCGGAGACCAGAATAACCGCCAAGTAACATCCCACCCACTTCATGGTGGGAAGAGCTAGAATCTGCCTAGCAACAGTGAAACATCACGTGGAGAGCGGAACCAAAGTTCCTACCTCTTGTTGTGCCGGGGACGGAAAACACCAGCCGCAACTACCGGAAGTCCCTGGGCGCCGCCATCTTGAAAGTTACCCAGCCATAGCCGCCGCTGCTGAGAAAGATAAAGAATTTCTTCTCACTTAGCCCTGCGAGAGTGGAAGTGTCCTACAGCCGCGGAAGTCATCGCGCTACAACCAGAGACCGCGGTGAGCAGATAAGAGACTCAGTTTGAAAAATTTGCACAGCGTTGCTAAGGGCAACGAACCACAAATATAGCAGAAATGTCTGACGATGGAGAAGAAGTTTCGCCCAGCAACAGTGGATTACCCCCAGGTGATGCCAATCACAATGCCCTACTACTTTGGAGCACCATGGCTCCCCCGCTACCAGGGAGAAAATCATTCACTGAAAGATTTCAGACAGAAGATGTTGTCCATGTTTCGCTTGTATCCTCTCTCCACAGAACAGAAGGTTGAGATATTAACTGGACAGCTAGAGGGCGCAGCTTTGAGAGAAGTGAAATCCTGGCCCAGAACTGAGAGCAAGACAGTTGAACAAATTCTGGACCCGCTGCGTGCCATTTTTGAAGTGAGAACTGTGGCAGAAATCAAGATGAGGTTCTTTGGAAAAAAACAACAGCCCGGTGAGTCATTGAGAGACTTTGCTTTATCCCTGCAGGAGGCGTCACAAGCAATTATGTAGGTAGAACCCATGGAGGCTGCAGCTGCTGACAAGGCCTTTAGGGTATGTTCACACGGCCTATTTCCGGACGTAATTCGGGCGTTTTTGCCCCGAATTACGTCCGAAAATAGCGCCTCAATAGCGCTGACAAACATCTGCCCATTGAAAGCAATGGCCAGACGTTTGTCTGTTCACACGAGGCGTAATTTACGCGCCGCTGTCAAATGACGGCGCGTAAATAGATGCCCGCGTCAAAGAAGTGACCTGTCACTTCTTTGGCCGTAATTGGAGCCGTTATTAATTGACTCCAATGAATAGCAGCGCCAATTACGTCCGTAATTGACGCGGCGTTCAAGCGCCTGCACATGCCGGTACGGCTGAAATTACGGGGATGTTTTCAGGCTGAAACATCCCCGTAATTTCATCCGTTACGGACGCCCTCGTGTGAACATACCCTAAGAGAGCAATTTGTGGAGGGAGCTGGATCTGAAGCCCTAAAAAGCCAGCTCAGAATGTTGGCCTCCCAGAACACAGACTATACTTTCCTGGACTTTAAAGAACTAGTCATAAGGATCCTGGGGACTGAAGCTGCATCGGCTCCAACCAAGTTTGTCCCTATTCCATAGAGACACCCCGTGAGCTTCCCGCTGACTACCGAGTTACCTTGGGAAGCCAAGCTGCCATTGCTCCGTCAACCCCCAAGCCAGAGCCAGATTCAGTTGCGGAACTGAGAGAACAAGTTGCTGTTTTGACCAAAAGTCTCACTAAAGTGTGCCAGAGCTTGGAAGATCTGAAGCAGCACCAAGAGGAAAGCCACTGGTACAACAGTAACAGATTCTGTGATAGACCTGTTAGAAGAATGTTAACTTGCCAGAATCCGGGTAGGCTCCCTACTGACAAGTTTGATGCTAAGGGAAGACCCATTTGCCGCAGATGCCAAAAACCTGGCCATGTTGAGAGAGAATGCCGTCAGTTAAACGACAAACCCCCGAGGCAATGGACCGCCCCTCGGGAGGAAGGCCACTAGGTCCATCAACTCCAGAAAGCATACCCCGCTATGTTGGGCAGTGTCCAGTGATCATCATCCACATAGAGGGAGTTCCGATTCCTGCCTTACTGGACACTGGCTCACAGGTCACCACGCTGCAAAGAGGGTGGTTTGAGAAACATTGGGACACTGATCAGCTGATACAACCTCCAGACCCATGGCTGAAAGTCATAGCTGGTAATGGACAGTCGATACCACTACATGGTTACTGGGAACCTACAATCCAGGTGAGAGAGATGCAACTACCACAGCAAGGCGTAATTGTGATAGATCTGAAGGATGATGAATTTCCACCAATGGTGCTGGGCATGAACATACTCCACAATTGCTATGATGAAATGCTAGATGCCCTACATGGCACCCTTCCTACAGCTTCTACCTCTAAGCAAGTTGCACTTCAGAATGCAATACGTCGCTTGACTGCTCAACAGAGATTCTGCAATGAAAAGGGTGAGATTTACCGTGCTCGTATTATGGACAACCAACCAGTGATTCTGCAGCCAGAGACAGAAACCATGGTGTGGTGCAGAGCTTGTTCAGGTTTACAAGGTAAAGACTATCAAGCTCTAGTGGAACCTCTTCCACTGGAAGAACACCCAACAGTACAGGCAGCTAGAAGCATAGTGACCGTTTCCAATGGGAGGGTACCCATCCGCCTCCTGAATCTTGGCGACCAAGCTGTGGAGCTGAGGAAGCATTACCCAATTGCCAAGCTGTCACAGATCTTTGTGGAAGACATCTGGAGTCCAGAAACTGTTGTGTCCCAACATACTAACCAGAGTCGTGTCACGCCTGGGAAGACAACAAATCCCTGGTGGACCAAGATCTACGTTGGCGATGCCAATACACAAGAAGAACAGATTGAAGGAGTCCTAACAATAGCCCAAGATCACCAGCAAGCTTTTAGTAAGCATTCCATGGACTTTGGAAAAGCTACCATCATACAGCATACCATTCCAACGGGTTCGCATCCACCCATCAAGGAAAGGTACCGTCCTATTCCACCTGCTATGTACCAACAGGTGAAGAAACAGCTTCGGGAGATGAAGGATGCTAATGTGGTTCGGGAAAGTTACAGTCCATGGGCTGCACCCCTAGTCCTGGTGAAGAAGGAGGATGGTGATATCAGGTTCTGTGTGGACTACCGGAAACTCAATAAGATCCCCCACAAGGATGCGTATCCCTTGCCGCGCATTGAAGAATCTTTGACTGCCTTGGGGTCTGCTGCTTATTTCTCTACTTTGGATTTGACCAGCGGGTATTGGCAAGTACCCATGGCCCCGGAAGACAAAGAAAAGACTGCTTTCACTACTCCTATGGGATTGTTCGAGTTCAATGACATGCCCTTTGGACTCTGCAATGTCCCAGGAACTTTCCAGAGTCTGATGGAACGCTGCCTGGGTCATCAGAACTTTGAGACCATCCTCCTGTACCTAGACGATATCATCATCTACTCAAAGACATATACAGACCATTTACAGCATCTGGCTGAAGTATTCCAGACTCTCATAAAATACGGCCTGAAAGTGAAACCCTCTAAGTGTCATCTCCTGAAACCAGAAGTCCGTTACTTGGGTCATGTCGTCAGTGCAGATGGGGTGCTTCCTGATCCAGAGAAAGTGGCAGCCGTGAAGAACTAGCCAACTCCTAAGACCGTCAAAGAGGTGAGAAGTTTTCTTGGGTTTGCAGGATACTACAGGTGTTTCATCCCACACTTCGCCCAGGTTGCAGAACCGCTCCAGGGATTGTTAAGAGGCCAGTCCAAAGAAGCCCTCAAGAGAAGAATCCCAATTGAGTGGGCCGGAGCCTATGAAACTGCCTTCAAGGAGCTAAAACAACTGCTAATTGAACCACCAATCTTGGGATATCCTGACTATCAGCAACCCTTCAAAGTGTACACAGACGCCAGCAACAAAGGGTTGGGAGCAGTCCTGTCGCAGGTACAAGACCAAAAGGAGAGAGTCATTGCTTATGCCAGCAGAGCTCTTCTTGGAGCTGAAAGGAACGATCAGAATTATAGTTCCTTCAAGCTGGAGTTCCTAGCTCTTGTGTGGGCCGTCACCGAGAAATTTAAAGACTACCTTGCTGCGACACCCTTCACTGTCTATACAGATAACAATCCGCTAGCCCACCTTGACACCGCCAGACTCGGAGCTCTTGAACAGAGATGGGCATCCAGATTGGCCAACTAACCGTTTGTAATCAAGTACCGGTCTGCTACATCCAATAAGAATGCTGACGCCCTGTCCAGATTGCCCGCTGATGATGAAATCGCCCAAAGTCAAGATGAGTGGGAAGAAGTAGAGATGCCAACTTTCCACACCCAGTTTGCTGCACAAAATAAGCTGATCCAAGACAATGGGTTAAGATCCAAAGAGAAAGTCGAACTCTCCGAGAACTCCAGATTTCTCTTCTACAGCGCAAGACTCCTGACCGAATACGAAGCGGTAAAGCTGATCTAGAATCGATTCGTCTATGGAAACAAAAGAATCGCCTCTTCGTGTCGAGGGCTGGTACAGAGAAACGCTCTAGATCCTATTACAGGTGAACGTCTGCATCAAATTGTAGTACCCCGGCGAGATGCCAAAACAGTGTTGGAAGCCTATCGTGACCAATCAGGACACTTTGGGGTTCAGAAAACTGAAGCTACCATCCGCAGGAGATTTTACTGGACTGGTGTGAGAAGTGACATAGAGAAGTGGTGCCGGGAATGTCCTATTTGTGCCTAGAGTAAAGGACAGCCTTCAGACCAGAAAGCCCCACTCCATCCTATCATCAGCCATAAACCTCTGGAGCTTATAGCCATTGACCATGTCAAGTTGGAACCAAGTCACTCAGGGTATGCCTATGCCATTACAATTATTGACCATTACACCAAGTTTGTTGTTGCTTTGCCTGTGAAAGACCTGACTGCCAAGTCAACTGCTGCCATCGTTTGGAAGAATTTCGTGTTTCCTTATGGCTGCCCAGACAAGATTCTGACTGATCGTGGATCTGCATTCGAGTCCCAGCTGTTCCACGAGATGTGTTCCCTACATGGCTGCCAGAAGCTCAGAACCACCGCTTATCATCCACAAGGAAATGGCCTGTGTGAGAAGATGAACCAGACGCTCATTCAGATGCTGAGAACTGTTCCATCCCAGAAGAGAGCTGATTGGCCAAGTCTACTGCCTGAACTTGTGTACCTGTACAATAATACCATCCATTGTTCCACATGGTACACTCCCTACTATCTCCTGTTTGGCCGACAAGGAACGTTACCATCAGATATGGCCTTAGATGTCGAGGTGCCAGACACCATCAATCCCCTGCCAAAGATTGAGTGGGTGAGTGACCACCAACGTCGCCTGGCTGTAACGAACGAGATTGTGGAAAATCGGATGGAAGATGCTCTTCAAAAGCAACAAGCAGATTTTGACAAGAATGCCCATGCAAAGCCATTCCAAATCGGAGACCGTGTATGGCTGAAAAACAACCATCGCACCAGCAAGTTAGACAGCAAGTGGGAGAAAGAACCCTACACTGTAAAGTCTATCCCATATCCAGGTACTGATGTCTACAAGATTGAGCGAGAGGGCAGAGATCCTCAAGTTGTACATCGCAACAGGCTTAAACCCTACCAGAAGGAAGACAGACCTACAGAACCAGTCGACTGAAGAACTTCCTACAGCTGGAGAAGCCCCACAGCCCACAGAGGAATCTCCTCCAACTAAAGATTCTCACCCCTCCAAAGATGAGCTGATGTTACTTCCTTTTGATTGGTTCCTCAAGCCATGGATGTCCGTGTTCATCCCCAGTGTTGTTCCTGCAGTGAATACTATCCCACCGCCTTCGGCAACAGAGTCCAGACCTTGTCAGGAAGAATCCATAGACCAGGAGGTTGTGACAGAAGAGCCCCTGAGAAGATCCGAGAGAGTTATCAGAGATAAGATGCCAGCCAGGTATCCGGATTGAACCATTATGGAACTCTCGTACTGCGTTTGATAGTCAGTGTTCATCCATTCATTGGCTGAATAAAGCTAAACAGGGACCAAGAACATTTGCTTCTGCTACATCCCAGATGGGCCTAAGACCCCATGTTTCCCGTTTAGTGCCGGACTATGGACACTACCCCAGTTACGTTGATTGATTGATCTACGACCCTGTTTCCCTTCTAGAAGAGTCGTCGTCCCCTTACCTACACCTTTGTGCCTTTGAAGACTTAAAGGACTTATAAATGTTTGCCGAATATTTGTACATGTCATGTTTTACAGGTCCACAGACGCCGAGGACGTCTTTCTTCAAAAAGGGGGTGTATGCAGTGTCCCAGATACACTGCAGCAATGTACTGTGATTTCTGACATTGTATGGAAAAATATGTGTTTAAGGCCTCATTTACACGAGCGTAATATACGCACGTGCTTTTCACGCGTGTCGTATGCACCTATATTACTCTATGGGGCAGTGCAGACAATGCGTGAATTTTGCGCAGCGCGAGTGCGTTGCGTAAAACTCACGACATCTTCTATAATCGTGCGTTTTTCGCGCATCACGCACCCATTGAAGTCAATGGGTGCGTGAAAACCACGCATGCCGCACGGAAGCACTTCCGTGCGAACTGCGTGATTCGCGCAAGAGCTGTCAAAAGGATGAATGTAAACAGAAAAGCACATGGTGCTTTTCTGTTTACAAACATCCAAACGGAATGTCAAAAAAGAGATGAGCGCACCGAACTTCACCGGGTTCGGCCAAACTCGTTTTGACCGAACCCGGCAAAAAAATTTCCGGTACGCGACGTCAGGAGACAGTCACTTTCCACGGTGCTGAAAGAGTTAAACTGGTTCAGCACCCTGGACAGTGACTTCCGATCACAATATACATGAACGTGTAAAAAAAAGAAGAAGTTCTGACTTACCGATAACTCCCGGCTTCTTCCTCCAGTCTGACCTCCCGGGATGACAATTCAGTCCAAGTGACAGCTGCAGCCAATCACAGGCCAAGCACAGGCTGCAGCCAATCACAGGCTGCAGCGGTCACATGGACTGCCGCGTCATCCAGGGAGGTGGGGCCGGATGACATGAGAGGGACGCGTCACCAAGGCAACGGCCGGGAGACCGGACTGGAGGAAGCAGGAAGTTCTTGGTAAGTATGAACGTCTTTTTTTTATTCACAGGTTGCTGTATATGGTGATCGGAATTCACTGTCGAGGGTGCTGAAAGAGTTACTGCCGATCAGTTAACTCTTTCAGCACCCTTGACAGTGACTGACGTCGACTAGCCTCATCTCTATGATGGCGGCTGCGCGAAAATCACGCAGCCGCGCATCATACACTGATGACACACGGAGCTGTCAAGTGCCTTTTGCGCACGCCAAACGCTGCGTTTTTTGGCCTGCGCAAAACGCACACGCTCGTGTAAATGAGGCCTAAAACTGTTCCTTTAAGGCTGGGCTGAGGGGAGCAGTCAAGGCGGATCCCTTGTAGTTTTTGAATCAGGTAGTTAGTGCTGGGAGAGCCGGGTAACGGTTGGAGTGAGGAGCAGTTCCTGTGTAGGGAGAAACCCTGCAGCTCTGAGGAGAAAATCCAGTTTAGAGATCTTGGATCAAACCTGGAGAAACACACACAACTAATCCAGCTGTGTAATTACCACAGAGAGCGAATCCAGCTCATGAGGGAATCAAAGGAGGAAATTCAGAAGGAATCCTCTGCCTTGTCTCCTCACCTGCCAGCCTGCAGCCATTGCATCTGTACCCTGCCAAACCTGAAGTAAGGGACCGTAAGTTACTATTTACAAGTTGTTTAACCGTCTCCCGTGTATTAACTCTGCACCCACGTTACCAACAAGGGCACCCCAAATACCATCAGACCGGGAGGCTGTACAACAGGGTGTGCCCCAGGGGGAAACTACAACTACCACAATCTACATTCACCCTACAGTGCAGACCCCCTCCATTTTACCTGTAACGGCTCTGCAGGGAGTGCTTGAAGGCCCAGCCACCGTGTCCCTATACCGCCTCGCACTACCCCAACACCACCGGGCCGTTGCATATTAGGGATGTGCAAAGTTTCCTAAACCAATGACCGTTGAATGCTTTTGCAACAATTTGAAGTTGTTCTGACTCTTGCAGACAGCATTTCAGGTATGTTTATTTTGTTTATGCCTTTAACCCCTTCAGGACAAAGCTCATTTTGGCCTTCAGGACCAGACCCATTTTTTCAAATCTGACATATTTCACTTTATGTGGTAATAACTCCGGAATGCTTTTACCTATCAAAGCGATTCTGAGATTGTTTTCTCGTGAGACATTGGACTTTATGATAGTGGAAAAATTTGGTCGATAAATTAAAGATTTATCAGTGAAAAACACAAAAATTTTGTGAAAAATTGCAAAAATTAGCATTTTTCTAAATGTAAATGTATCTGCTTGTAAGACAGGCAGTTATACCACACAAAATTGTTGCTAATTAACATCCCCCATATGTCTACTTTATATTTGCATCGTTTTTTGAACGTCCTTTTATTTTTCTATGACCTCAGAAGGCTTAGAACTTTAGCAGCAATTTCTCACATTTTCAAGAAAATTTCAAAAGGCTATTTTTACAGGGGCCAGTTCAGTAGTGAAGCGGCTTTTAGGGCCTTATATATTAGAAACCGCCAAAAAGTCACCCCATTTTAAAATCTTCACCCCTCAAAGTATTCAAAACAGCATTTAGAAAGTTTCTTAACCCTTTAAATGTTTCACAGAAATTAAATCAACGTGGAGGTGAAATTTTCAAATTTCATTTTTTTTTTTGCAGAAATTCATTTTTAATCTATTTTTTTTTTTTTGTAACACAGAAGTTTTTACCAGAGAAACGCAACTCAATATCTATTGCCCAGATTCTGCAGTTTTTAGAAATACCCCACATGTGGCCCTAGTGTGGTAATGTACTGAAGCACAGGCCTCAGAAGCAAAGGAGCACCCAGTGGATTTTGGGCCTCCTTTTTATTAGAAAATATTTTAGGCACCATGGTTTGAAGGGCTCTTTCGGTGCTAAAACAGTGGGAATCCACCAAAAGTGACCCCATTTGGGAAACTACACCCCTTGAGGAAATTATCTAGGGGTCTAGTGAAAATTTTGACCCCGCAGGTTTTTTGCAGAAATTATTGGAAGTAGGCTGTGAAAATTAAAATCTACATTCTTTCAAAGAAAATGTAGGTTTAGCTAATTTTTTCTAATTTCCACAAGGACTAAAGGAGAAAAAGCACCGCAACATTTGTAAAGCAATTTCTCCCGAGTAAAACAATACTCCACATGTGGTAATAAACAGCTGTTTGGACACACGGCAGGGCTTAAAAGGAAAATAGCTCCATTTGGCTTTTGGAGCTCAAATTTAGCAGGAATGGTTGCGGAGGCCATGTCACATTTGCAAAGCCCCTAAGGGACCAAAACAGTGAAAACGCCCAAAAAATTACTCCATTGAGAAAACTACACCCCTTGAGGAATCCATCTAGGGGTGTAGTGAGCATTTTGACCCCACAGGTGTTTCATAGATTTTATTAGAATTGGGCAGTGAAAATAAAAAAAATCCTTTTTCTTCAATAAGACGTTGCTTTAGCTCAACATTTTTAATTTTTTCAACAAATAAAGGAAAAAAAGAACTTCAACATTTGTAAAGCAACTTCTCTGGAGTACGGCAATACCCAACATGTGGTCATAAACTGCTGTTTAGACACACGGCAGGGCTCAGAAGGGAAGGAGCGCCATTTGCTTTTGGTGTACAGATTTTGCTGCATTTGGTTTCTGGTCGCTATGTTGCATTTGCAAAGTCCCTGTGGAACCAAAACAGTCCCACCCCAGAAGTGACCCCATTTTGGAATCAACACCCTCAAGGTATTCACCTAGGGGTGTAGTGAGCATGTTAACCCCACAGGTGTTTTGCAGAAATTCATGTGCACACGATGTGGGAGAGTGAAAATGGGAATTTTTCCTTAGATACGCCAATATGTGGTGCCCGGCTTGTGCCACCATAACAAGACAGCTCTCCATTTTTATGCGGTGTTTCCCGGTTTTAGAAGCACCCTACGTGTGGCCCTAATCTTTTGCCTGGACAGGGCTCAGGAGTGAAAGAGTAACAATTGCAGAGGCTTTGATGTGAAATAAAAGAAACCCCTGAGAAGTGACCCCATTTTGGAAACTACACCCCTCAAGCCATTTATTAAGGGGTGTAGTGAGCATTTTCACCCCACGGCTCTTCCATAAATGATTGCGCTGCCGAAGGTACAAATTAAAATTTTGCCCTAGATATGCCAATTCATTGTCAAATATGTTGTGCCCAGCTTGTGCCACTGGGGACACACACCTCAAAAATTGTTAAAAGGGTTCTCCCGGGTATGGCGATGCCATATATGTGGACATAAACAGCTGTTTGGGCATGCTGTAGGTCTCAGATCGGTGGGAGCGCCATTTGGCTTTTGGAGCGTGGAATTTGCTTGGTAATAGTTTTGTTTGGAGTATCACTGTTGTTTCCGTTTATAATGTGGGGCATATGTGAGCTGGGCAGAGTACATCGGGGCATAGTCAGGTGGTATAATAATAAGGTAAAAAATATAATAAAATGATCCATAGATGTGTGTTACGCTGTGATCGATCCTTTCTGCACAGGTCGGTGTCGCACTGATAACTGGCGTCCTTCCTTATCCCCCTTTTGGTCCACACTCTGCACCTTTGCAGTTTGGGGAATTTTGCCGGGAAAGTGTTGTCCTGGTATAATACGGACGCCCTCACTTCCAGCGGATATGTTTGGGCTCTCCCCTTCCTGGTTCCCTAATTTTAGTGCCTTGATACATCGCCTTTTGAAACAGAAGAAATGTTCCCCTCGGGCGGGCACAACTGCATATTTTTCTTTCCTGAATTATTGGAGCCTTAACTTATTTTATTTTTTCATAGACGTAGTGGTATGAGGGCTCTTTTTTTACAGGACGAGCTGTAGCTTTTATTGGTACCATATTGGGGTACATGCAACTTTTTGATGACTTGTTATCCTTTTTTTGGGAGGCAAGGTGACAAGAAAACAGCAATTCTGCCATAGCTTGTTTTTTTTATATAGCGTTCACCGTACGTAAACTACATGTTACCTTTTATTCTGCGGGTCAGTACGATTCCGGCGATACCTAATTTATAGAACTTTTTTATAACTTTTTGCACAATAAAATTACTTTTGGAAAGAGAATGTATTTCTTCTGTCGCGATGTTGTGAGAGCCATAACTTTTACATTTTTTCGTCGATGGAGCGATGTGAGAGTTTGTTTTTTGCGAGACGAGGTATAGATTTTATAGGTACCGTTATTGGATACATGCGACTTTTTAATCACTTTTTATTTCAATTTTTGGAAGGCGGTGACCAAAAAAACTAATTATGGAAGTGTTTTTGAGGTTTTTTTTTTACGGCGTTCACTGCGCTGGATAAATAACATAATATTTTTATAGTTTAGGTCGTTACGGTCTCATCGATACCAAATATGTATGGCTTTATTATTTTTTTCAATAATAAATGACTTGATAAGGGAAAAAGGGCGATTTGTGTTTTGTGTTATTACTTGAAACTTTTATTTGATGTTTTACAACTTTTATTTTTACTTTTTTTACACTTTTTTTTAGTCCCACTAGGGGACTTGAATGTCCAACTGTTTGTTTGATGTTCTAATACATTGCACTACCTATGTAGTGCAATGTATTGGAACTGTCAGTTGTTCACCGACAGCAAGCCGGTCAGGCTCCGCCTCTGGGCGGGGCCTAATCAGCTTACGTAATGGCAGACAGGAGTCCATTGTTAGGGCTCCTGTTGCCATAGTAGCAGTCGCCAGCCTTGCCATCGCGTGGCAAGGCTGCCGATTTGCTACAAACCTCTAGGATGCAGCGATCACAATGCCAGGAATCGGAGCTAGCGATAGATCGGAAGCTGAGCCGGCGCCATCTTGCCGATGGTACCGGAAGCCTCCTGGGCCCCGCCGACGACGGGGCATAGGAGGATTCCGTTACAGGCTGATCGGGAGGTAAGTATTAGCCCTCCGATCGCCTTTGCAGCCACCGGCAACCCAGCGATCATGTTGCTGGGGTGCCGGTGGCTATAAACTCCTTACATGCTGCGATCTCTATTGAACGCAGCATGTGAGGGGTTAATCGGCCGGATCGGATGCTAGTTCCGGTCCTGGCCGATACCTCAGGGTGACAGCTGTAACATACAGCTGTCACCAAGCGGTGATGTCGCTGGCTCAGCTCCTGAGCCAGCTTCATCTCCATGACATACAGTTACATGAAAAGGCGGTAAGCCACCAGCTTTAATCACGTAAATGTACGTGATTGGGCGGGAAGGGGTTAAGAGAAAAGCCCCAGTGGCTAATATTTTCCCTTGTGTTTGTCCCTTGTGATTGTGATCCAGCTGCTGACATATGTTCTGTGTTTGCAGGCTACGGTCAAAGAAGCAGCTGCTGCTTGTGTTGCGTCCCATCTTGTTACAATAATATCATACAGCATGCACCACTGATAAATTTGGAGCATCGTCTAAATCTTAAAATTTAGAAATTCTGCCCCAATGTTTCCTCTCACAGATTACATATAAGGGTATGTTCACACGGAGTGTTTTCAGCCATTTTTCGTGGTGTGAACGCCTTGAAAAACGCCTGAAAAAAACGGAAGCTGAACACCTCCAAACATCTGCCCATTGCTTTCAAATAGGAAAAACAGTGTTTCGTTCAGACGGGGCGTTTTTTTACGCGCCTGTTTGAAAAAACGGCGCCCTGTAAAAAGAAGTGCCTGTCACTTCTTGAGCCTTTTTGGAGCCTTTTTTCATTGTGTCAATAGAAAAACAGCTCCAAAAACGGCTCCAAGAACCGCAACATAAAAAAGTTTGATGCTTTAAAAACGGCTGAAAATCAGAGGCTGTTTTCCCTCTAAAATATCTCTGTATTTTAAAGCCGTTTATACTTTAGCGTGTGAACATACCCTAAATCTATAAAGTATGGGACCATAGCAGTCTATGTGCTGTATTATAGATCAGTATATTAGCTCCTAATCACATACCATTTGTATTTCTTTTTCTGCCTTTCTTTACTTTAAAAAAAAAACCTGCAACAAATGTGTATTTTATCTATTAGGTACCTGCGCCTACATGGATAACGTAAAAAAAAAAAAAATGACGGAACTGCAAGCATCTTTTTCTTTTTAATATGTAAGACTAGCACAGCATGCTTGCTTTATATATATATATATATATATATATATATATATATACTCTACCGTCCATACCAGCCAATAAGGTGTTAGCTTTTATGACCGCTTTTATCTCATTTGTTGCCAAGTACAGACAATTTCATTACGTTTTCAAAGGGAGAGGATTGACAAGAAGGGTTGTACAGGCACATGGATGACGGAATATCTTGTGCTGCACTGTCAATGCATCAAGTAAACACTCGGCTCTGTAGTTGAAACCTTTAAAATCAGCAGCACTGGGCTGTGAAATTAACTTTTCATGTTTGTGGTTAGTGTATCTTATAAATGAAGTAGAGGGGTCATATTAACTCTTTCCTTCCTGCTTTCTTATTGCCTCTTCAATGTGATGACTGACTCCCTAGTCTAAGACTGGGGTAGCACGTTGTGGTAGTGAGCCGCATGCGTTTTATTGCAAATTGTTGCAGGTTTGCAATGCGTTTTTGACTGCATGTTTTTTTTTTACAGTAGAAACATGTTTAAAAAATGTGTTTCCCCTGTAAAAATCGTGCAATGTGGCAAGTTTTTTGGATGCACGCCACACTACCGCAACGTGTGAACTCAGCCTAAAATCCACAGCAGATTACAGTCCCAGTCATGTGAATGAGATTTGAACAAAACTCATGCACAAGCTGCTGAACATTTTGTGGATGCAAATTAGAGCATGGGGTTTTTCAAAACCGCAGCAAGTTCATTCGGTTCTGGGTATTTTCTGTGGACTTTAGCCTTTTTAATGTAGAAGGGGTAAAATTTGCAGCAAAATATGCACATAATATATGCATATTTTGCTACAAAATTGCTGTGTAAATGCTGTAGATATGCTGTGGAAAATCCACTACATTTCCATCCTGTGTGAATCCAGTCTAAGCCTAGGTTCAAGCACCATTTCTGGCTTTGGTTAAAAAAACCTCAACAAAATCTGGACCAATATTCTGCAACAAATATGCAATGTGTGAGTCTAGCACTAGGCTGTACTCACATGCGGCACATTTGTTGCAGACATTTTTTTAGACGGTCTCATTCATCTGAATTGGGCTTGTAGAAATCCATGCACATACTGCGGAAACCACCCCATTCACATGTATGGAATCTGCAGTGTGTGAGGCCAGGATTATACGCACAGTTTTTAAGCAGATTTTGGTCCAGTTTTTCTTTGTTTTTTTTAAATCAAAGCCAGAAGTGGATCCAAAAGTAAGGAAAGGTATAAAGAAAAGACTGATGCATCTCCGTATGTCTACTCTTGTGTTTGGCTAAAAAACGAAGACAAAAACTGCACCAAAACTGTGTGTATGATCCTAGCCTTAGACCGGATTCCCACCTAGTGTAAACGCTGTAGAATTTACACAATGGAATTCTGCACGGAAACTCTGCTATTTACAGTAGCAGCAAAGTGGATGAGATTTATAAAATCTCATGCCCACGTTGCGGAAAAAAAAAGCAGCGTAAATGTTAATAAATTGACCGGAAGGTGCAGAATTTAATTCTGCAGCATGTCTATTTATCCTGCGTTTTCCTTGATTTTGTGTTGCGTGTTTTCCCCATTGAATTCAATGGGGATGCAGAACCCGCAACAGAAAGCCAAGTGTTGCGACTTTTGCGTCGGAGTCACAGCGAATCCGCCGCAAAAATCGCAACTCGCCACATACTTACCCAGAAGTCTCTCCTTCTTCCTGCAGTCCGGCCTCCTGGGATGAAACATCCTATATGACCGCTGCAGACAATCACCGGCTGCAGTGTCACATGGCCTGCAACGTCACCCCTGGAGGCCGAACTACGTGCAGAGAAGAGGGAGGGGGTATGTATGGACGCTTTTGTTTTTTCCAGTGCTGTATTCCACAGTGGAAATTCTGTTCAAAACCCATATCACAATGGAAGGTGCTGCTGGTTCCAAGTCGGATACGCTGCACAGTTTTTATGTAGCGTATCCGACCTGTGGAAACCTGGCCTTATACTGCCATTCAGGGGCGGAGCAAAGGCTCAAGAGCCCTGGTGCAAGAATTCAGCTTGGGCCCCCCTACCCATTCCCAACACCACCAGACCCTTGCGCACACCTATACCCAGCTGCCTTGCCCGACAGACCCAATGAATGCCCCCACAGCATAATTCCCCCCCATAGCTGCCCCCACACAGTATAATGCCCCCTATAGCTGACCACCACAGTATAAATGCCCCCATAGCTGCCCCCACAGTATAATGGACCCATAGCTGCCCCCCCACACTACAATGCCCCCATATCTGCCGCTACAGTATAATTCCCCTATAACTGCCCCCACAGTTTATTGCCACACATAGCTGCCACATGCAATAAATTGCCCCATACACAATAATGCCCTGTACAGTAAAATTACCCCCATACCTGCCCCATAAGGTATAATGCCCCTCATAGCTACTACATACAGTATAATGCCCCACGTAGATGCCACATACAGTATTATGACCCACACAGTATAATTCCCCCCCCCATAGCTGCCCCATACAGTATAATGCCCCCCATACAGTATAATAACCTCCATAGCTGCCACATACAGTATAGTGCCTCACAGCTACCCCATAAAGTGTAATGCCCTTATACAGTATAATGCCCCCATAGCTGCCCCATACAGTATAATGCCACCCATACACGATAATGCCCCCCATAGCTGTCCCATGCAGTATAATGTCCCCATACAGTATAATGCCCCCCGATAGCTGTCCCATACAGTATAATGCCCCCGTACAGTATAAAAGCCCCCATACAATATAAAGCCCCCCATACAGTATAATGCCCTTCATAGCTGCCCCATACAGTATAATAGCCACCATAGCTGCCACATACAGCACAATGCCCCTATACATTATAATGCCCCCATAGCTGTCCCATACAGTATAATTCCTCCCATACGGTATAATGCCCCCTCAGCAGCTGCCATTTGAGACCCCCCCTCCCTTACCCAATATAATGCCTCATATGTATGTACCTAATAGAAAAATAATAACATAATTACTTCTCTATCCCCGTTCCCACGATGGGTGGGGGAGATCCTTCTCCTCCTCTGTACTGTGCTGTGAGTGACTCGGCGCAGACAGGTGCGATGACGTCACTACATCGCGCCTGCATGTGCCTAGCCGCTCACGGCACAGTGAATGCTGGAGCAAGCCTCCAGCATTAAACCCAACTAAATGGTTTAGGGGTCCGGTTGCAGTTGTGACCGTTGCAACCCCTATAGCTATCCCACTGCTCCCATTCCTACTGCTGCTGTGATGGCTGGCCTCTAGGCCGGAATCACACATGTCGTTTTTGATGCAGTCTGAAGTGCAGTTTTTGAGCCAAGGCCTGGAGTTGATTCAAAAGGAATGGGAAGTATAAAGGAAGGAATTATACTTTTTCTCAGCTGTTGGAACTACTCTTGGCTTTGGTTCAAAAAGCTAAATATTTGAGGTGCATGAAAAAACTGCACCTCAAACTGCATCAAAAACTGCATGTGTGATTCTAGCCTTAGGGTATGAACACAAACCGAACGTATTCCAGTGCAGATATGCTGCGCAGTGTATCTGCCCTGAACACCGCAGGGAATGCCGTCTGGAAAATGGCAATGGAACACTGCAAAGCGGTGCCAGAAAAAAAAAAAACTTTCATTCTTACCCCCTCCCTCTTCTCGGCGTGTAGTTCGGCCTCCTGGGATGACGTTGCTGGCCATGTGATGCTGCAGCCTGTGATTGGCTGCAGCGGTCACATGGCCTGCAACGTCATCCAGGGAGGCCAGACTGGAGAGAAGCAGGGAACTCTTGGTAAGAATAATTGTATTATTATTTTTTTCTTTCTTGTGATTTTTGGCGCGCATCGCTGTGATTCCGCAGCAAATATCACAACACACACTGCTTTGTTGCGGGTTTAAGCAACCCATTGAATTAGATGGGTAAACCCGCAAAAGAGTTGCATATCCGCACTGCAGGTCAAGTCATTTGCAATTTTTTGGCCAGATATTTACTGCAGTGTGGGGACGAGATTTGATGCTGCTAGTGTAATACGCTGCAGATTACTCAGTGTTTACGCTGTGTGTTCCTACCCTTAGGGTGGTTTCACACACAGTGTTTTGCTGTGTTTTTCGTTGGGTTTTTAATGGCTTTTTTTGCTGCGTTTTTGCATGCACTTTTAAGTGCATCCATATGTTAGATTAAACTCTATAGTAAAATATCAAATGCACTATGCAAATGGTTTGTGGCGTTTTTGAGGCAATTTTGTGGTCACTGGATTTTTTTTTCCAAACACAGCATGTGCTGGATATGAAGGTTTTTTTCAGGCATTTTTCCCATAGGCTTCTCTGTAGAACCTTAAAAAACGCCAGAAAAAAAGCATGTACAAAATAACATCATATGATGCCAGCAAACAGCCTCTAAAAACACCAGAAAAAATGCATGTTACATTTAAAAACTACTAATGTTTTTAGAAGCCTTTTTGGTGCAGTTTGTTTGCCATAAAAATTCTGTGTGTGAAGGGGGCCTTAGTCCAAAATCACACACACAGTTTTGATGCAATTTTTGGCTCAGCTTTGAGCCAAACACAGTACTGGACACAAAAGAAAGGAGGTGCATCACTCTTTTCTTTATACATTCCTTCCTTTTGGAACCAATTCTGGCTTTGGTTCAAAACAATGTACCAATAACTGCCTTTATAACTAAATTAAAACTCTGTTTGATTTTGGCCTTAGACCAAAGGCGTATGAAGGAACATGTGAACATACGGTAATGGGCAAAATCTCTCATATTAAAGGTCCTTTTACATCGTCAATCGGCGCTCATTTGCTTCTATTACACGAAGCTATGGATGAGGATGAGCGGTTGTTACTCCAATCGCTCGTCCCCATCCGTTATTATCATGTCGGCAGCGCGTCTCCCTGTTTACCATAGGCTGCGGTGTGGAATTTGGTGTCCGCAGCATACACTGGCTGTTGCGGACTTGTAGCGGACTTGTTGCGAACTTATTGCGGAATTTCTCCATTGACTTCAAAATTCCGCAATGAAATCTGCAGATGTTATGTGTGTTGCGTTGCGGATTGGTTTTGCGAACAGGATATTTCTTCATTCTGGCTGGACCTATGTGTTTCGAGGTTCATAGCAAGACAGAGATGAAATGTTTTAAAAGACAGCAGGATGTACTCTTCACCTGAATACGCAACGGCTAATCCGCATCAATTTCCTGCACATTTTAGGCAGAGGCGCAACGGAATCTGCAACGCAGATTATGTGCGGCATTGATGCGGACAGTGTCTGCAGAAATACGCCACGTCTGAACATGCCCTAAGAGTTACAAGGATTACTCATTTATGCTGTGACCCTTTATTACAACCCTCAAGACAAAATGTTCAATTTCAAAGACTATAATTAAACTTTGTTCAAACAGAATGACCCAAAGGACAAAGTCATTTAGATAATATTGAATGAGTTGCGTTATCAAAATGTAACAACTTCTAATAGAGCATTCTATGACTATGCATAATACATTGCTATCGTAACTTTGTAAGGCTTCATTCACATCTGTCAGGGGAACACACGAACGGAAACCAAACTAAAACCATAGCTGTCCGTTTGCATCACCATTGATTTCAATGGCAACGCTTCCGTTGCTAATGATTTCTGTTTGTCTCTTTTTGGTAGAATCAATAGTGTTGTCCTTGCGGAACGGAGACAAACGGAAACCACTAGCAACGGAAGCCTTACCATTGAAAATAATAGTAATGCAAACGGAAAGCTATGGTTTACGTTTGGTTTCCGGTTCGTGGGTTCCCCTGACGAAAAGGTCTGATGGAACCCACGAAAGGAACACCAACGCAGATGTGAACGAAGCCTAAATTAAGGGTTCTTCTCCAGCCACAGCCAAAGCTAAAAAAAACAATCTGCTAGTTTCCTGTTACCAGAGTGCAGTGCATTTTGGTATGTCGCAAACTGATAAATGCAGAAACATTCCAAATAGCAACCACCAAGGTTACACTTTGTCTTTAGTCACTTTCACATGGCAGTATTTTGGTCAATATTTTGTATCGGTATTTGGAAGTCAAAACCAGAAAACAGAAAAGGTCCAAATCTTTCCATTCTCCTTTTTTCTATGAAGGTTCCACTCCTAGTTCACAATGTCTGATGTTTTACATAGGACTGCAGGTAACATATACTACATTATCTGTATTCAGAGAGTTATCACTTTGTGTTATCGGTGGTGTTACATAGGACTGCAGATAACATCTACTACATTATTTGAACTCAAAGTGTTATCACTGTGTATTATCTGTGGTGCTACATAGGAC
Organism: Rhinoderma darwinii; assembly: GCF_050947455.1. NCBI lineage: Eukaryota > Metazoa > Chordata > Amphibia > Anura > Rhinodermatidae > Rhinoderma > Rhinoderma darwinii. The sequence goes on along the minus strand of NC_134693.1, from coordinate 84,197,437 downwards.
TGCAGGCAACGTCTACTACATTATCTGTACTGTGTATATATGTGCCTGTGTGGTTATATATGGGTCTGTATATGTGTGTATATATATATATATATGCGTAAATGGACCAATGACAGCTTAGAGCTGTCACTGCTTAGTTAACTGTAACGGACCCAGGAAGGTAAGAATAATAATTGTTTTGCTTTTTTATTTACTAGTGTTAGTAATGTTTTCATTGTTTTTTTTGTGCAGTATTTTTGCAGGTTTGGTTTTTGGACTACTTCAGATTCGAGGACGACTACGATGACAGCATTTTTATTTTCAATGAAATTGTTAACGAGGGTTGTGTGTTTTTTTTAATTTCAATAAAATATTTTTTCTGTGTTGGTCAACTTTTCAAATATTATTACTACTTCCTTACTAATGCCTGCTGTCTGATAGACAGCGTTCATTACAAAGGTGGAACTTAGTGTCAGCCGGTGAAAAGGCTAGCAGTAACCCCCCCCCCCATTATTACCCCGGTACCCACCGCCACCAGGTGTACGGGGAAGAGCCGGGTACGATCAAGTACCCGACCATCTGATGTGATGGTCGGATACTGGGGCGGCCACTGGCTGGTATTATTATGCTGGGAAAGCCCAAAACCTGTGGCCTTTCCCACCCTGGTTATGCTAGCCTGCTGCTGCTTTATTGTATTTAGCTGGTAATGAAAAATGGGGGGAACCCACAAGGTTTAAAAAAATAAATAAATTCACAACCAGCCAGATACATAGCAGCAGGTCGGCATTATCAGGGTGGGAAGGGCCACGGTTTTTGCTTCCAAAAAACGTCCGAAACCTAGCCGTGTGAATATACCCTAATGCATCAACTTTTTTTTATGTCTACTCCTGTGTTTGGCTCAAAGCTCAACCATGTGTATGATCCTGGCCTCAAAATGTAAATAAAGAAGAAAATGTAGCTGAAAATTAACTGCAATATAAAGAATTAAAAAAAATAAAAAATAGTTATCAAGTGCTTTAACCCCTTCAGGACTGGGCCTGTTTTGGCCTTGTGGACGAAGCCTATTTTTTCAAATCTGACATGTCACTTTATGTTGTAATAACTTTGGAAAGCTTTTATGTATCCAAGTGATTCTGAGACCGTTTTCTCATGACATATTGACATGACATATTGTACTTTATGTCAATAGATTTATGTGTGAAAAACACCAAAATGTAAAGAAAATTTGAACAAAATTAGCTTTTTTTTTTTTAAATGTATCTGCTTGTAAGACAGATAGTAATACCACACAAAATAGTTACTAGTTTATATTTCCCATATGTCTACTTTATGTTCGCATTGTTGTTTGAACATTGTTTTATTTTTCTAGGAGGTTACAAGGCTTAGAACTTTAACAGCAATTTCTCATATTTTCAAGAAAATTTTGAAAGGCTATTTTTTAAGGGACCAGTTCAGATCTGAAGTGGCTTTGAGGGACTTATATATTAGAAAGTCCCCATAAATCACCATATTTTAAACACGGCACCCCTCAAAGTATTCAAAACAGCATTAAGAAAGTGTTTAACCATTTAGCTGTTTCTCAGGAATTAAAGCAAATTAGAGGTGAAATTTACAAATTTAATTTTTTTTTTGCCAAAGTTAATTTGTAATACAGTTTTTTCTGTAAGGGTATGTTCACACGGCCTATTTACGGACGTAATTCAAGCGGTTTACGCCTCGAATTACGTCCGAAAATGCGCCTCGATATCGTTGGCAAACATCTGCCCATTGAAAGCAAAAGACGGCGCGTAAATAGACGCCCGCGCCAAAGAAGTGTCATGTCACTTCTTCAGACGTAAATGGAGCCGTTTTCCATGGACTCCATGGAAAACCAGCTCCAGTTACGTCCGTAATGGACGCGGCGTTCAAGCGCCTGCACATGCCGTTACGGCTGAAATGACGGGGCTGTTTTCTCCTGTTTTCTTCCGTAATTTCGGCCGTTACGGATGCTGCCGTGTGAACACACCCTAACACAGAAGATTCGACCCGAGAAATGCAACTCAATATTTATTGTCTAGATTCTGCCGTTTTTAGAAATATCTCACATGTGGCCCTAGGGTGGTAATGGACTGAAACACTGGCCCCAGAAGCAAAGCAGCACCTAGTGGGTTTTGGGGCCTCCTTTTTTTTTTAAATATATTTTAGGCACCATGTCAGATTTGAAGTGGTCATGTGGTGCCAAAACAGTAAAAAAAACAAAACTAAAAGTGACTCCATTTTAGAAACTACACCACTTAAGGAATCTATCTAGGGGTATAGTGAGCAATTAGACCCCACAGGTCTTTTGCAGAATTTATTAGAATGAGGCCGTGAAAATGAACATCAACACTATTTCCACTAAAATGTTGAATTTTTTCATTTTCACAAAGAATAAAGGAGGAAAAAGCACCCCAACATTTGTAAAGCAATTTCTCCCAAGTATGGCTATACCCCACATGTGGTCATAATTTTTTTTTTTTATTAGAAAAGCTAAGGTGACCAAAAAACTGAGATTTTGGTGTTTTCAATTCTTTATTTTCTATGGCGTTTACCGTGTGAGTTAAATAATGGTATATCGTAATAGTTTGGACTTTTAGGGGATAGAGAAATACCAATTTTGTGTATTTTTTAAACATTTTTACATTACTTTAGAGAAAAATTGGGATAAGGGTTGTTATTTGGACTTTGTTAATTTTATTTTTTTCACTAAAGGAAAAACATAAAAGAAAACAAAATCAAATACTCAAACCAGCAGCAGATGGAAAATGAGGTAGTTGTGTTCCATCTGTATTACAGCAGTAATATTCTGATGCCAATGAGGCATACCCAAAGCACTTCGCGAGATGTGGTTGGTTATGTCAATTCTATATTGTGTTTATGTAGCAAGAGGCGAACATGAGGTTGGCTAGTCCACGAGACCCACACCTCCAAGACCCACACCCTTGTGCCCCTGGAGGTAGCAAAATGCAGTTCTTATTGAAAATGGAAGAACACTCTGTTTAGTATATCAGGCAAATTCAAAGCATATGCCGCTTTCCAGGCTTTAGCTATGTGGTACCTAGAGGCAATGAGGATGTGACTTACAGGCCATCTATAGTTTAGAGGAATATCAGCAAGGTGAATATCTATCAAAGCCAAGGCCAGTGAAGGTTTGAGTTCTATAGCCATTAAGTCAGATATATAGTTAAATATCCATTTCCAAAGAGGGTACACTGCATCACAGGACCACCATAAATGAAATAACATGCCAAGTTGGCCACAAGTTCTCAAACATAAGGGCGAGTACTGGGGAGTTATATGTTGCAGACTCACAGGGATAAGATACCATCTAAACTGTATCTATCTAACCGCCTCCAGATGATTAACACACTTGGAAATTGTCCCGCCAAAATGCATCACGGCCATCCAGGTCCCAACCGAGAAGGTTTGACCCATATCTGATTCCCACTCAAGCATATACCCTAGCTTTATTGGAGGACCCTGAGTAGCTAGGGATAAATAGGCCGACGAGAGGCCTTTAACCCCTTAAGGACGCAGCCTAGTTTGGGCCTTAAGGCTCAGAGCCCATTTTTCAAATCTGACATATTTCACTTTATGTGGTAATAACGTCGGAATGCTTAAACCTATCCAAGCGATTCTGAGATTGTTTTCTCGTGACACTTTGGGCTTCATGTTCGTGGTAAAATTTGGTCGATATATTCAGTCTTTATTTGTGAAAAATTGCAAAATTTAGAGAAAATTTACAAAAAATAGCATTTTTTAGAATTTAAATGCATCTGCTTGAAAAACAGACGGTTATACCACCCAAAATAGTTACTAGTTCACATTTCCCATATGTCTACTTTAGATTGGCATCGTTTTTTGAACATTCTTTTATTTTTCTTGGACGTTACAAGGTTTAGAACATAAACAGCAATTTCTCATATTCTTAAGAAAATTTCAAAAGCCTTTTTTTGAAGGTGCCAGTTCAGTTCTGAAGTGGATTTGAGGGGCCTATGTATTAGAAACCCCCATAAAACACCCCATTTTAAAAACTAGACCCCTCAAAGTATTCAAAACAGCATATAGAAAGTTTTTTAACCCTTCAGGCATTTCACAGGAATTAAAGCAAAGTGGAAATGAAATTCGCAAATTTCATTTTTTCTGCTGAATTTCAATTTTATTCAATTTTTTTTTAGTAACAGAGAAGGTTTTACCAGAGAAACACTACTAAATATGTATTGTCCAGATTCTGCAGTTTTTAGAAATGTCCCACACGTGGCCCTACTGCGCTCGTGGACTAAAACACAAGCCCTAGAAGCAAAGAAGCACCTAGTGCATTTTGAGGCCTCTTTTTTATTAGAATATATTTTAGGCAGCATGCCAGGTTTGAAGAGGCGTTGAGGTATCAAAACAATGGAAACCCACCAGAAGTGACCCCATTTTGGAAATTACACCCCTCAAGGAATTCATTTATGGTTTTTGTTATCATTTTGACCGCACAGTTTTTTCACAGCACCTATTTGAATTGGGCTGTGAAATGAAAAAAATGATATTTTTTCCAATAAAATGTCATTTTTGATCAAATTTTCTTATTTTCACAGGGAACAACATACCCCATTTTGTTGCCCAATTTGTCCTTAGTGCGGCAATACCCCATTTGTGGTGATAAACTGCCGTTTGGGCCCATGGGAGGGCTCAGAAGGAAAGGAGCGCTATGTGTTTGTTGGAGTCCAGATTTTGCTGGATTGGTTTTCGGGTGCCATGTCGCATTTGCAGAGCCCCAGAGGTATCAAAGCAATGGAAACCCACCCGAAGTGACCCCATTTTGGAAACTACACCCCTCAAGGAATTCATTTATGGTTTTTGTTATCATTTTGACCGCACAGGTTTTTCACAGCACCTATTTGAATTGGGCTGTGAAATGAAAAAAATTATATTTTTTCCAATAAGATGTCATTTTTGATCAAAATTTCTTATTTTCACAGGGAACAACATACCCCATTTTGTTGCCCAATTTGTCCTTAGTGCGGCAATACCCCATTTGTGGTGATAAACTGCCCTTTGGGCCCATGGGAGGGCTCAGAAGGAAAGGACCACCATTTGGCCTACTGGAGCTTTTCTGGTGCTAAGTCATGTGTGCAGAAGCCCCTGAGGTACCAGTACAGTTGAAACCACCGAGAAGTGACCCCATTTTAAAAACTACACCCCTTAAGACATTCATCTAGAGGTGTAGTGAGCATTTTGACCCCACAGGTACTGTGTAAAAGATAATGCGCAGCAGATGGTGCAGTGTGAGATTTGCAATTTTATATATGTATATGCCATTTCAGTGTCCAATATAGTGTGCCCAGCATGCGCCACCGGAGATATACACCCCTTAAATTGTAATGTGGGTTCTCCTGGGCACGACAATACCCTACATGTGGCTGTTATCAGCTGCCTGGGCATATGGCAGGGCTCAGAAGGGAAAGATGAGGGGGGTAAGCTGTGCGGAGTGCATCAGGGTAAATTAAAAATCAAGGGATGTATGATACATTTTAAAACAATCTTTTATACAGAGCCCTGGTTTTTCGGGACACGTGTCACATTGGTATATTGTGTTCTTCCTTATCCCCCTCTTATAGCAGACTCTGCACCTCTTTTGACTCTTTCCCTTTCCACCGGTTTGGGGACCTTCTCCTGGAAAGTGTTGCCCTGGTACGATGCGTGTGGCCTCGCTTCCAGAAGTACTGGGTGCCCCCCCTTCCTGGTCCCTAAAGATTAGATCTTGAAATTCCAGGAAAGTTCCCCTCTGGCCTGCACATCGACGTAGCACATACGCATTGTACAAAGCCATCTGTATGATGTGCCCGGCCAGCTTCTTATACCACACCGCATGGCGCTGTAGGGCTTCAGGACTTGATTTGACAAGTCCATCCCTCCCATGTACCTATTGTAGTCCAGGATGCAGTCTGGTTTGGGGGTGGCCTTTCCTTCATATATCCTAAACCTGTAGGTATACCCTGATGCACTCTCGCACAGCTTATACATCTTCACGTCATACCTTGCCCTCTTACCTGGCAGGTACTGGCGGAATTGAACCCTCCCTTTAAAATGTACCAGGGACTCATCAATAGAAAAACACTTCTCGGGGGTGTATGCTTGGGAAAACCGGGCACTGGAACGGTCTAATAGGGGTCTCCGTTTATACAAACGGTCAAAACTGGGGTCATCTCGGGGTGGGCACGGCTCATTATCAGTATAATGTAAGAAGCGAAGTATTGCCTCATTTATTTATTTTTTTAGGTTCCAGTTCATTTCTGAAGTTGCTTTGAGGGGCCCATATATTAGAAACCCCTATCAAACACCCCATTTTAGAAACTAGACCCCTCAAAGTATTCACAACAGCATTTAGAAAGTTTATGAACCCTTTAGGTGTTTCACAGAAATTTAGAGCAAAGTAGAGGTGAAATTTACTCTTTTTATACCATTTTTTTTATAACACAAAAGGATTTATCAGAGAAACGCAACTCAATACTTATTGCCCAGATTCTGCAGTTTAGAGAAATATCCCACATGTGGCCCTCGGGCGGTAATGGACTGAAGCACCGGCCTCCGAAGCAAAGGAGCACCTAGTGGATTTTGAGCCCTCTTTTTTATTAGGCACCATGTCCGGTTTGAAGAGGTCTTGTGGTGCCAAAACATTGGAAACCCCCCAAAAGTGACCCCAATTTGGAAACTAGACCCCTTGAGGAATCCATTGTATTTTTCTTGGGGTGCATGCGGCTTTTTGATCAGTTTTTATTCCATTTTTAGGTGGCGTGGTGACTAATAAACAGCAATTCTACTATTGTTTTTGTATACTTTTTTTTTTACAGCGTTCACCGTGCGCTATAAATGACATATTCACTTTATTCTGCGGGGCGATACGATCACGGCGATACCAGATGTTTATAGTTTTTTTTTATGTCTTATGGCGTTTGCACAATAAAATACGTTTTGTAAACAATCATTCACTTTTTGTGTTACCTTATTCTAAGAGCCAGAACGTTTTTATTTTTCAATCAATAAAGGCGTGCGAGGACTTATTTTTTGCGTAACGAACTGTAGTTTCGATCAGTACCATTTTTAGGTACATGCGACTTTTTGATCTCTTTTTATTCCATTTTTTGGGAGGTGAAGTGACCAAACAATTGTGATTGTGGTACGGTTTATTAATATTTTTTTTTACGGCGTTCACCGTGCGGGATAAATAACAAAATAATTTTGTAGCTCACGCCGTTACGGACGCGGCGATACCAATTATGTATAGTTTATTTGTTTGTTTATATATTTTTATTAATAATAAAGGACTGATAAGGGAAAAAGGGGGACTTTTACTTTTATTACTTTTAAAACTTTTATTTTCTTATTTTTACACATCTTTTTTTAACTTTTTTTTTACTTTATTACTTTGTCCCACTAGGGGACATGAGGGCAGGAGGCTCTGATCGCTATTCTAATACACTGCACTACATGCGTAGTGCAGTGTATTAGAACTGTCAGCTACTCACTGACAGCAAGCATAGTGGGTCCTGACGTTGTCAGGACCCACTAGGCTTCCGTCTATGGCATAGCCGGACGCCATTGTTTGGTGTCCGGTTGCCATAGTCACCATCGCCGGCCGCTATCGCGTAGCAGGCCGGCGATGGCAGCTTAACCCCTAAAAAGCCGCGATCTCTATAGAACGCGGCTTTTAAGGGGTTAATCAGCGGGGACACAGCGATCGGTCCCCGCTGTAGGAGCTGTGACAGCTGCTGAACAAGACAGCAGTGTCACAGCTCCTGTATGTGTCGGGAGGACGGCCGAAACGGCCGTTACTCCCGAGACGTACTATTACGGCATGGAGCGCGAACGATACAGCTGCCATGACGTAATAGTACGTCAAGGAGCGGGAAGGGGTTAAGATATCTATGGGGAGTATCAAGAAATAATTGAAACCTGGATGGGGGAAGGGGGGCGTAGACTCCAGCAGGGAATGCAAAGAGCTGCATCTAATAATGTGTCTTGTCTGCAGGTATTTATAAAAATGAGACTTAGGAATATTAAAACACTGATGTAGATGTGTAAATGTATACATAGTGTTCCCCGGGAACTAGTCAGTGAGTTTAAGTAAACCATTTGTGTATCATGTAGATAAATCCAAGTTAGGGATTCAGTCACGCAGAGAGCAAAAATAGATTTTACAGTCACGAACCACCTTAGCAAATATCAAGCCAATCTGATGTTTCAGCCTGAAAACATCCCCGGAATTTCAGCCGTAACGGCATGTGCAGGTTCTTGAACGCCGCGTCCATTACGGGTGTAATTAGCGCTGCTATTCATTGGAGTCAATGAATAACGGCTCCAAATACGGCCAAAGAATTGACAGGTCACTTCTTTGACGCGGGCGTCTATTTACGCGCCGTCATTTGACAGCGGCGCGTAAATTACGCCTCGTGTGAACAGACAAACGTCTGCCCATTGCTTTCAATGGGCAGATGTTTGTCAGCGCTATTGAGGCGCTATTTTCGGACGTAATTCGGGGCAAAAACGCCCGAATTACGTCCGTAAATAGGTCGTGTGAACATACCCTGACAGAAACCACTGCACTTGTGCATGTTGTATGCTTAATGCATTGTTAAAAAAGGTGCAAAAATTAACCATTTTAGGCGGCTGATGCCTGTCAGGGTTCATACATATAAGGTCATAAAAAAAGAAGCAATGGCTTTTGACAAGCCCTCAAAAAATTGACCCTTTATGGTGGCAGATGCCTGCCGGGGTTCTTCCATACATGGATGTAAAAGCAACAAGCAATGGCTTTTCACAAGCCCTCCAAAAATTTACCCTTTTTATTGGCAGATGCCTGCCGGGGTTCTTCCATACATGGATGTAAAAGCAACAAGCAATGGCTTTTGACAAGCCCTCCAAAAATTGACCCTTTTTATTGGCAGATGCCTGCCGGGGTTCATCCATACATGGCTGTAAAAGCAACCAGCAATGGCTTTTCACAAGCCCTTCAAAAAATTGACCCTTTTTATTGGCAGATGCCTGCCGGGGTACTTCCATACATGGATGTAAAAGCAACAAGCAATGGCTTTTCACAAGCCCTTCAAAAAATGTACCCTTTTTATTGGCAGATGCCTGCCGGGGTTCTTCCATAGATGGACGTAAAAGCAACAAGCAATGGCTTTTCACAAGCCCTCCAAAAATTGACCCTTTTTATTGGCAGATGCCTGCCGGGGTTCTTCCATACATGGATGTAAAAGCAACAAGCAATGGCTTTTCACAAGCCCTCCAAAAATTTACCCTTTTTATTGGCAGATGCCTGCCGGGGTTCATCCATACATGGATGTAAAAGCAACAACGCCAACAAGCAATGGCTTTTGACAAGCCCTCCAAAAAATGACCCTTTTTATTGGCAAGGGTGAGTAGTAGCAGCACATTAAAAGACACTGGACAGTCACAGGACAAAGCCTTGTGGTGGGGCAAGCCTCAGGCCTGCTTGTAGCAGACGGGCGGCAGTGGAGGTGTATTGGTGGTAGTAGAGGTAGCCAACACAGACAGCAAGGGTGGTAGTAGTAGTAGCAGCACATTAAAAAAAGAGACTGGACGACAGTCACAGGACAAAGTCCTGTGGTAGGGCAGGCCTGCTTGTAGCAGACGGCAGTGGAGGTGTATTGGTGGTAATAGAGGTAGCCAACACAGACAGCAAGGGTGGTAGTAGTAGTAGTAGCAGCACATTAAAGAAAGAGACTGGACGACAGTCACAGGACAAAGCCCTGTAGTGGGGCAGGCCTCAGGCCTGCTTGTAGCAGACGGCAGTGGAGGTGTATTGGTGGTAGTAGAGGTAGCCAACACAGACAGCAAGGGTGGTAGTAGTAGTAGCAGCACATTAAAAAAAGAGACTGGACGACAGTCACAGGACAAAGCCCTGTGGTGGGGCAGGCCTCAGGCCTGCTTGTAGCAGACGGCAGTGGAGGTGTATTGGTGGTAGTAGAGGTAGCCAACACAGACAGCAAGGGTGGTAGTAGTAGTAGCAGCACATTAAAAAAAGAGAATGGACGACAGTCACAGGACAAAGCCCTGTGGTGGGGCAGGCCTCAGGCCTGCTTGTAGCAGACGGCAGTGGAGGTGTATTGGTGGTAGCAGAGGTAGCCAACACAGACAGCAAGGGTGGTAGACGGTAGTAGTAGTAGCAGCACATTAAAAAAAGAGACTGGACAGTCACAGGACAAAGCCCTGTGGTAGGGCAGGCCTGCTTGTAGCAGACGGCAGAGGAGGTGTATTGGTGGTAGTAGAGGTAGCCAACACAGACAGCAAGGGTGGTAGTAGTAGTAGCAGCACATTAAAAAAAGAGTGGACAGGACAGAATCCCGTAGTAGCAGGCGGCAGCGGTAGCAGCAGCAGCAATGTCAGATCTAATCAGTGGCATCAGGCACAGGGGTTTTAAAATCCTCACCGATCCACGCTTGATTCATTTTCAGAAACGTGAGATTTTCCAAGCTGTTGGTGGACAATCTTGTTCGCTTAGGGGTGACGAAGCCCCCTGCTGCGCTGAATACCCTCTCTGATGCTACACTGGAGGGTGGACAAGGCAGTACACCCATGGCACACTGGGCCAGTTCTTGCCAATAATCCAATCTGCTGACCCAGAAGTCCATGGGGTCTGGGATCAGCATTTCTGACGGAGAAAGGGCACAGTCCAGGTACGAGTGAACCTGGTTGTTTAGGTGCTGCACCTGGTGATGGTGAACATCCCTTTGGTGACTACGATGTGTGTCAGGTCGGGGTATTGGATGTAAAAATGTTGTCATCATATTTTCCAAACTGAATTGGCTGCTGCTGCTGCCACCGCGGCTGCCGCCTAGTGCAGAGGTAGCTCTGCCAGAGGCGGTGGAACGATGAGAAAGTGGGGAGCGGAGAGTGGCCCCCCGGTCAGACATGCTTGCAGCAGGTGTTTGCCGTTTGAAAGCCGTGACAAGCTGGCTGCATAGCTTCTCTCGATAATAAGCCAATTTTGCCTCCCTCTCGGAAGGCGCAAAAAACTCCCCCATTCTGGCTTTATACCGAGGGTCTAAAAGTGTGGCTATCCAGTACTCATCTCTTTGCTTCATGCTAACAATACGACAGTCAGCGCGCAAGTAACGAAGCATACAGCTCGCCATCCTGGCCAGCGTTTCAGAGGGCCCGGTTGGTTCCATCTCCGCCCCATACTGCCATGGTTGTCCATCATCAAGGTCGTCGTCAGACTCGTCATCACCACCATCACTGTCATGTTGTGCGGCTGCCTCGTCCCCTATCCCTTCCTGTGATTCCATCTCCAAATCCAGCTCCTCTTCAGGTCCTGTTTCCTCATCCTCCTCCTCAACATCCATAGCCAGATGTGATCCTTCCTCCATCCTTTGCTGAATCATCGCTGTGAGCGTTTGCTCCATAATGAATATCAGCGGCATAACATCGTTCATTCCGCTAGCGTCACGGCTCACAAATCGTGTGGCCTCTTCAAAGGGCCTCAAAACGCGACATGCGTCTCTAACCAGCTGCCAGTGCCTGAGCTCGAAATTACACTGGCTCAAACGCTGCCCGTCTGCTGCATCAGGAAATAATTCACGGCTTTCCGCTGTTCGTACAGACGGTCCAACATGTGCAGGGTGGAATTCCAGCGTGTTGGAACGTCGCAAATCAGGCTATGTTCTGGGAGATTGTTTTGACACTGCAAGTCCAGGAGGACGTGCTTAAATGCATACGAACGTCTAAAGCGAACGCAAACCCTCCTGGACATGGCCAGCACACCAACATATGACTTTAAGAAGCGTATTATGACCAGATTGATCACATGTGCCATGCAAGGAGCGTGTGTCAGGTGACCTAGACGCAGTGCAGCCACAACGTTCTTCCCGTTATCAGAGACAACATTGCCCAGTGTGAGTTTCAGAGGAGACAGCCAGCGTGCGATTTCCTCCTTGATGCACAGCAGCAGCTCCTGCCCTGTGTGGCTTTTCTCGCCCAGGCTCAGCAGGTGTAAGACAGCGTTGTGGCGCTTCACCTTGCACCTATGAAAAGAGGAGGGAGGAGGAGTGGAAGATACGCTGTGTCCTGTCGGGGACTGGAAGACCTCCAAGGAGGAAGGCAAGGAGGAGGAGGAGTAGGAGGAAGAGGATGGTAGGCGCCTGGTGTCCGGAGTTGAACCAGAAAGATACAAGCGTGGAGGTTGTAATGCCTGGCATTGCTGCAGTGGTGCATCGGACTGCAAAATATTGACCCAGTGGGCCGTGAAAGACATGTACTGTCCCTGCCCATAGTTGCTGCTCCACGTGTCGACGGTGGCATGTACCCTGCACACGGATAATTGCAAGGACTGGCTCACCTTTTCCTCCACATGCTTGTGCAAGGCAGGGACAGCTGTTTTGGAGAAGTAATGTCGGCTAGGTATTCGCCACCTAGGCTGAGCGCACGCCATCAATTGCTTGAAGCCGGTGGAGTCGACCAGGTGGTACGGCAGCGACTGCACCACCAACAACTTAGCCAGGTGTGAATGAAGCCGCACGACAAGTGGATGACTGGGTATATATTGTTGCTTATTGGACAACGATTCCGTAATGGATAACTGACGGGACGTAGGAGGAGCACTAGATGACAGTGATGATGATGATAACGACATGGTATATAGGGCCTGGCTACTACTTAGATGACAGGGACTCGGAGCAGCAGCAGCAGCGGCAGAGGGGTCTTCATTAGATGTACATGATGATGGTGGGGCATGTCGATTGTCCCACATGGCCTTGTGATGCCGCTCCATGTGTTTACGTAGAGCGGTAGTTCCTACATTGCTGCCCTGCCCACGCCTTACTTTCTGCTTGCAGATACGGCACTGTGCCATGTTTTCGTCCTCCGGGAAGGTACAGAAAAATTGCCACATGGCAGTGTACCGTAAAGAGGTAGTACCACGTCCACCACCACCACCACCACCCGCTAGGAAGGGGGAGCGAAGACATAGATGATGGAATGGAAACGCTAGAAATACCTATATTACTACTGTCACTGTGCCAAGGAACTGTAGAGGATCTGGAATCCAACGAAACCTGGCTTGAAGCCAGATCGTCGGAGTCTTGCTGCTGAGATGACCGCGAGCCAGCGAACCAGTCCACAATGGCCGTATTGTCTAAAGTAACCCGCCCACCGGAGGAGATGGACAAGTCTGGCTTGCTGATACTGCTACTACTACCAGCAGGCACATGGCTGCTGCTACTAGTGGAACTGGGCACATGTCTTGTGCCACAAATGCTGGTACTGGGTCTGGCACCAACAGATCCAACATTTGGACTGGAAGAGGAGACGGCATGGGTGTTTTTTCCTCTACCCCGTCGTTTCACAACCTTTTTTTTACCAGACATTTCACTGCTGGAGTGCAGCAAGTTGAATCAAAACCTGGGGGATGAGCCCCTTCTAAAAGCGTATTCACACTGACACTGGCTTGGCAAATGGCAATGAATGAGAATTTCTATCAGCCACGCCGCAGTGCACTCAGGGAATGCTGGGCCTTGTAGTACTACTACTACAAAGGCTGCCTGTATTGCAAGTTGTATTGTTATTTGTTTGTTATGTTAACGGCCGGGGATGAGCCCCTTCTAAAAGCGTATTCACACACTGACACTGGCTTGGCAAATGGCAATGAATGAGAATTTCTATCAGCCACGCCGCAGTGCACTCAGGGAATGCTGGGCCTTGTAGTTCTACTACCACTACTACAAAGGCTGCCTGTATTGCAAGTTGTATTGTTATTTGTTTGTTATGTTAATGGCCGGGGATGAGCCCCTTCTAAAAGCGTATTCACACTGACACTGGCTTGCCAAATGGCAATGAATGAGAATTTCTATCAGCCACTGTGCACTGACTCAGGGAATGCTGGGCGTTGTAGTACTACTACAAAGGCTGCCTGTATTGCAAGTTGTATTGTTATTTGTTTGTTATGTTAACGGCCGGGGATGAGCCCCTTCTAAAAGCATATTCACACACTGACACTGGCTTGGCAAATGGCAATGAATGAGAATGCTGGGCCTTGTAGTACTACTACCACTACTACAAAGGCTGCCTGTATTGCAAGTTGTATTGTTATCTGTTTATTATGTTAACGGCCGGGGATGAGCCCCTTCTAAAAGCGTATTGACACTGGCTTGCCAAATGGCAATGAATGAGAATTTCTATCATCCACTGTGCACTGACTCAGGGAATGCTGGGCGTTGTAGTACTACAAAGCCTGCCTGTATTGCAAGTTGGATGCAACGGGGATGAGCCCCTTACAAAAGCGTATTCACACACTGGCTGAGTAGTAAGTAGTGGATGAGCCCCTTCGATTGCTGGATTCCTGCCTTTTAGATTCCTAAAGCTTTCGCTTACTGCACAGAGATGCTATCCCTACAGCTCCTGTCTGTAAAATGGCCGCTGAGCTCCGTGCATAGACTTTTATTGCAGGCTTGAGCCCGCCCCTATGCTGCCTCCAGATTGGCTGGGAGAGCAAGGCATTATGGGGTAGCCTGATGTCAGGTGATTTTGTGAAATCCTCCATTTTAGATGTAACATGTGGCAGGTGCCAAAATGTAGCCGGGTTTGGTCAAAATGGGTTCGGCCGAACCCGGTGAAGTTCGGATTCGCTGCGAACCGAACTTTTATGGAAGTTCTGACCAAAACCGGGTTCGGTTGTCCCGGTTCGCTCATCTCTACTTATAACAAAGAAATTCCACTAAAGATGTCTAACACATCCTTCATCCTTGGGAGGGAGACATCAGAAGAGGTAAGCATCAAGATTATGTCATCCGCGTATAGCCCAATTTTATGTTCCAGCCCTCCAATTTGTATAAACTCTTTTTATTGAAAGTAGACGTACATAGCATTTTAAACACATTAGTTTTTACATACTTTCCTGTGTTTCATAGTACATTAACACTGTTTATCAGTGGACCATCACATCTTTTCATACCATGCAAATTTACATACTATATCAACTGTTCATAATGTGCTTCTTTTCATTAACCATGCGTGTGTCTACTGGTTTTCAGAACAAATAATTAACAGATATACAAACAATAAAAGAACATGTGAACCACTGTGATCGTATCTCAGATATAAACTGTAAATATCATTTGTTTAAAGACCCGGATTGCAATGTTAATAAGTAGATAGATATCCATTTCCTATTTTCTGTCTATGTATCTTTTTTGTAACTTTTGAAATCTTCTGACTTTACTGACTGTTTGCATCTCTGTGTCCCTTCTATATTTCCCAACTTTGTTTCTATAATTTATCTCTATAGTTTATCCAGGGCTGCCATATATTTAAGAAAGAGCTTCTATTTTTGTTTTCCCACGCAGCTAGTTCTTCCAAACTGCAGATCTGATGTACTTTAGCCATAAGTTGCGCTCTAGTAGGAGGGAATGCCTTTTTCCATTGAGCTGGGATCAGTAGCTTTGCTGCAGATATTATATAAGTGGGTAGATTTTTAGTTGCAGGAGAAAAATCTTTAATAGGCAACCAAAGCAACACTAATTCTTTTGTGAGACTTATCGAGACTGAACACACATCTCCAATCAAAGTTTCCACTTCTTTCCAGAAACCCTGAATTTTCGCACAATACCACCAAATATGTGACATATTACCTACTTCTTTATCACATCTCCAGCACGTGTTCACTGGTAAAACTGATATGTTATGCAAGAATTCAGGTGTTCTGTACCAACGTGTGAGTATTTTATATGAGTTTTCCTGTACTCTCATACATCTCGAAAAACCATGGGAGTGTCTCATTATAATAGATCTCTCTTTTTCAGAGAATCTGCAGCCAAATTCTTTCTCCCAAGCATACACATAACTCGGGACACTATTTGACATACTAGTTATTAATTCTTTATATATCTTGGAAATAGATTTTTTGGGAGTTGTAGGAAATAGTGTATAGTTTTCTAACCAAGTCGGCTCTGATTTTCTCTCTTTTGCTAACGACTTCAACTTCTGACATGTGTGTGTAAAGTCCAGTGTTTGTATATCGTTGGGTTGCGGTATGTGTAGTTCTCTGTGCAATTGCTTCAAAGATGGTAGCTCAGTTTTTTCGAAGAGCCTCGCTATTTTTATGGAGTGCAGCTGTGACCATGTCTCTGGAATCCGAGTACAATTCTTATCAACTACACATGGTGCTATGGATAGAGGCATCAGAGTTGAGTACATATTATCCTGTAAATGTAAAGCCGAGGAGGTTTGACATGTCTTAATTAGTCCCCTAGTCATGTCACTCTGAATCACTGTTCTGGGGGGCAATTGTGACTTTACCCACAAATAAGATACCATGCTATTACCTAATGAGTACCTTTCTATATCAACATGTGGCAGTGAAATATTTTTGTTTGTTAACTGTGTCCATCTCCCTAATTGTATAGCTCTATAATAGGTATTTAGATCTGGGAATGACAACCCCCCTTCTCCCTTTCTCCTCATTAATTGTGCGTATGCAATTCTAGGACGTTTTTTATTCCATAAAAACTCCATGAATAACCTTTTGAATCTAGAGAAGTAATACGTTGGTATATCAATGGGTAATGATTGTAAGATGTAAAGAATTTGAGGTATGACAAAGGCTGTAATCAGGTTTTTTCTACCTAGCATTGTCATAAATGGTATTTTCAGTTTTGCTAAAAACTTTTTTATTTTGTAGTATATCGGATTATAATTTCTATCAAACAGCATATTTGGGTTCGCTGTAATTTTTAAACCTAAATATTTTAGTTCAGACTTTGGCCATTTAAAGGGAGACTGTGTACTGACAGCTAGAAACAGATTATGTGGCAGTGATACATTAAGTGCTTCTGATTTGTCATAATTAATTTTAAAGTTAGATACTTGGCCGAATTCTTCAAAGATCTGTAAAATGTTTGGAAGCGCTTCTAAGGGGTTGGTTATATAAATTAGCAAATCGTCAGCAAAGGCAGCTGTTTTATGTTCAAAATTCCCTACCTGGAGTCCTTTAATTTTGGGAGTTTGTCTTATCTTTAATAACAAAGTTTCCATTACCAGTATGAACAAGGTAGGGGATAGGGGGCATCCCTGACGTGTTCCGTTCCCAATAGGGAAGGGAGCTGAAAAGACGCCGTTCACTTGTATTCTTGCTGAGGGGTTCTTATATAAGGAGAAAATTGCGTCAATGAATTGTTGCGGGAAGTCAAATTTATGCAGAACCGCTTTTAAATAAGGCCAGTCGATCCGGTCAAATGCTTTTTCTGCATCTGTACCAAGAAGCATCAGAGGAATCTTATGTTGTTTTGCATAGAACAGGGCTTGAATGGTTCTAGTAGTGTTAAACTTCCCCTCTCGTCCAGGCACAAATCCCACTTGTTCCACTCCTATCAATTTGGCCAGAAAGGAACTAATTCTTGTCGCTAATATTTTTGCCCACCATTTTAAATCCGCATTTAGTAGTGAAATGGGTCTATAGTTACCGCATCTTTCCAGGTCCCTCCCCTCCTTAGGGATTATTGTGATGTTTGCTGCTAATGTTTGCATTGGGAAATGTGTACCTTTCAAAACATCATTACATACCGACACGAAATAAGGTAATAGGGTTTGTTTAAACTTTTTAAAGTAGATAATCGGAAGACCGTCTGGTCCAGGGCTTTTCCCATTTGGAATTGAGCTTAGGCTTTTTTCTATTTCCTCTAAAGTGAATGGGGCGATTAACGAGGATTTTTCCTCTTCTGTCAAGGAAGGGGTCTCAATCGATTTCAAAAAATTCTCTACCAAATTAGCCCGAGAAACTTCTTTATTTTGATCACTTGTATCTAGGTTATATAGCCCCTCATAATAGTTCCGAAATTCTTGAGCTATTTGGGCTGTCTTCGTGACTTTCTTATTTACGGTGTCTCGAATAGTTGATATAAATGTTTTCCCTCTTTGCTGTTTAATAAGATTTGACATCATTTTATTCCCCTTATCCCCGTGGGCATATGTTTTATATTTAAGTAACTGAAGGGATTTCGCTGCTCTTACATTCAATATATTCTTCAATTTTTGTCTGAGGTTCTGTAGTTCTATCTGATTAGCTTGCAATTGCGATTTCTTATGTACTGCTTCTAAATAGGAGATTTGGTTTAACACCTCGTTTATGAGTTGAGATCTCTGTCTCTTTACACGCGAGCCCAAAGCTATTAATTCTCCTCTCACAAACGCCTTATGTGTCTCCCATAATACAGGTCTAGATATGAGAGGGTCATCGTTAAATGCAAAGAATTCTGTCAATTTACTTTCAATTGAGGCTACATCTGTATTACTTTCTAATAATGTATCGTTTAATCTCCAATTCCACTCCTTGGCAGGTAATTCTGTCAAAGTTATTTTAACGGAGATTGGGGCATGATCGGAAATGGTAATATTCCCAATTGTGGAAGAACATATTTGGGGCAAATACTGTTTAGATAAAAACAAATAATCCAAGCGATGGTACGAATCGTGTGGGTTAGAGTAGAAGGTGTAATCTCTCATAGATGGGTGTTGAAGTCTCCATATATCTATTAATTGGAATTTGTTTAGCATGACTTTAAGACGTCTAAGGTTTCTGTGGGCAACAGGTGAAACTTTTGAAGAGGAATCCATAAGCTGGTCTAAAGTCAGATTAAAGTCTCCCCCTAATACCACTAGGCCCTCAAAAAAGGGTTGCAATAATCGCATTACTTTCAGCAACCACTGCGCCTGTCTCACGTTCGGCGCATAGAGGTTTACTAGCGTTACTTTCCTACCGGAAATAGAACCTTTTATGAAGATATATCTACCTAATGGGTCTACTTGCGAGGTTTCAAGGGTAAATGGTATAGTATTCCGTATGCCAATTGAAACACCTCTAGAGGCCGCACTATGAGTGCAATGATACCATTTATCATAAGTTTTAGTATGAATTGAAGGAATCTTGTTTGTTTTAAAGTGTGTTTCCTGTAAGTAGACCAAATCGGCGTCTTCCCGTCTCATTAAGTTGAATATCTGGCTTCTTTTTTGCGGAATATTCAATCCTTTAACATTAAATGATATTATTTTGCACGAAGCCATCTATCTACCTCATTGTGAGACAGGCGCAGTATTATCCAAGCACGATCACAGTATAAACTTAACAACTCATGTACAAATGCATTTTCAAACTCTTCTTCTATATCTTGCTCTTTTTGTATAACTAAGTTTAGCGATATGTCAAGACACAGAATTAAACATATTTTGATGACCATATAGAGATAGAACTTCTCCCTGGTCGCCATTTGCCTTTTCCCACTAGAACAGTAAGAAAGTGAGGAAAGACAAGAGGGGGGGGGTAAGCGTAGCGCCACCAGATATAAGTTCCCCCTTCAGAAACTTTAGTAGCAAATTAAATAATCTTTGCGGTAAAGAACAGCTTCTCCTCTGTTTATGCTAAACTGAATGCAAACTTATTTTCTACAGGAATTACTTAGAGCGGCCATTTTACATTTTCTCATCTACTTATATTTACTGTGAAAAGTTAACTCTTCAGCATACAGTAAAATAGAATAGCGTAATCTGGAAATAATATGTAATGAAATAAAATTACGTGTATGGATGAGATATAATTAAAACATATGCTTTACATCACTCACGCAATCTTCTAATTTCGCCGCTATCTGTAGAAATGAGAAAAAATATATTATCACAAAACGTCCTTCTGTCCAGGTCAAGTGTCTCGAGGCCTGAAGTCGGTCGTTTGTTGTTTCTTATTTCTTGGTGACTTCAATCTAGAAGCTCTCTGCCATTCCTCTTGTGTCGGTAGTACCGGAAAATTTGTATCTAGCTGTGCCGGTAGCCAGGACGGGATTTCAATTGGTTGTATTTCTGTCTTCTCCCAGAATTTCGGTAAATCTTCTGGAGCTCGAATGGAGATTTGCCGTCCATCTTTTATGGTTGCCAAACCGAACGGATATAGCCATCTCACTGGTAATTTATTAGCTCTCAATTTATCCGTGACAGGTTTCAAGATTCTCCTCTTTGCAAGGGTACTAGGGGCAAGGTCTTGAAAAAATAATAGTTTGGACTCTTCGAACTGAAAGTCTCCTTTTTCTCTCGCTGCTTTCAACAAACATGCCGTATCCACAAAACTCAACAGTCCACAAATTATATCTCTCGGAGGTTCATGCAACGCAGGCTTTGGTCTAAGAGCTCTATGCACCCGCTCTATCACCATTGTAGCGGCTCTCTCTTGCCCCACTAGTTCCACAAATATTTGGTTCGTCACCTGTTGCAGCTCTTCTCCTGTTGTCAGTTCGGAGAGGCCTCTTATTCTTATATTCCGTCTTCTGCTGCGGTTTTCTTGATCCTCTATCATCAGGTGAGTATTATTAATGTGGAGTTGATGTGATGCAAGCGTCGTATTAATCGCAGCACTGTGCTCCAAGATGGAGGACTGGGCTTCTTCCAACGCATCTACTCTGTGTCCAATTTGTCTGATGTCGTTTTTTATATCCGCTAACTCCTGCATTATCGGTGAGACCGCCTGTGTCAGGGCTTTCTTAAAATATGATCTCGATAATGTATCTCTGCTCCTTGCCGTATCCGAGTATGTTGTCGAACTTTCTCCATCGGTGTCGTCATCTCCGGCCTCTTCTGCTTGGCGTTCCAGCGCCATTTTTGCCGGGGACGTGAGTTTTTTCCTCAGAAATTTGTCCATTTCAGGTTGTTGTTTCCCCTGTTTTGTCAGACCAGGAGAGTCTTTGTATTTATCTTTAGAGGTTCTCACCATTTTGTCGTTGTTTTGTCGCTGTAAACCGCTTAAAAGCTGTTGTTTCTGGAGGTGAAGTGAGGAGCTCTCGAGTTAAGCGTCCATCACAATGCGCGGTAACTCCGCCCCCCCAGCCCTCCAATTTGGATATGATGTATAGAAGTACCTTGCCGAATCAGGGATGACAGCGGTTCCATGACAAGAACAAATATCAAGGGTGGTAGCCGGCATCCCTGTCTCGTACCATTCGTTAAATTATACGGTTGTGATAATACTCCAGATACCAATACCTGCGTGGACGGAAACATATACATAGCCATAATGGCATTATGTATCCAACCAGTCAATCCAAATTTAGTCAGTACCCTTGACAGGAATCCCCAAAAGGACCCTGTCAAAGGCCTTTTTGGCACCCAGTGACAAAAATATAGCAGGAGTAGATGTAGCATGAGCTATATGAAGCAAGTTAACCAACCTCCTCGTACCATGTGTAGCTTGTCTCTTTTTAACAAACCCAACTTGATCAGGGTCAATGAAGGCCAGTAAAAAACAAGTCGGCAAGCCAGAATTTTAGCAAAAATCTTCAAATCCCAATTCAGTAAGGATATCGGACTAAAATTACCCGGAGTAGTTGGTGACTTACCAGGCTTAGGTAGCGCTTCTATAGTGGCAGTTAACATTTCCTTAGGGAAAGAGCCTACCTGGACTATACCATTAAATAGTTTAGTTAAAGGGAATGTGTCGCTAGAAATTATTATTTTATTTTTTTTAATTTAAACAATTAGTATTTAAGTGATAACACATTGTTTTAATTTTTTTCATTTTTTCACAAGTCAGGAAATATTATAAATTAGATTCTAATTGCAATATAGTTCAGTCTATGGAAGATGTTCATGAATTGCAGGCAGATCTAAACAAACTAAGTGTTTGGGCGTCCACTTGGCAGATGAAGTTTAATGTAGATAAATGTAAAGTTATGCATCTGGGTACCAACAACCTGCATGCATCATATGTCCTAGGGGGAGCTACACTGGCGGATTCACTTGTTGAGAAGGATCTGGGGGTACTTGTAAATCATAAACTCAATAACAGCATGCAGTGTCAATCAGCTGCTTCAAAGGCCAGCAGGATATTGTCGTGTATTAAAAGAGGCATGGACTCATGGGACAGGGATGTAATATTACCACTTTACAAAGCATTAGTGAGGCCTCATCTAGAATATGCAGTTCAGTTCTGGGCTCCAGTTCATAGAAAGGATGCCCTGGAGTTGGAAAAAATACAAATTAGAGCAACGAAGCTAATTAGGGGCATGGAGAATCTAAGTTATGAGGAAAGATTGAAAGAATTAAACCTATTTAGCCTTGAAAAAAGTCGACTAAGGGGGGGACATGATTAACTTATATAAATATATTAATGGCACATACAAAAAATATGGTGAAATCCTGTTCCTTGTAAAACCCCCTCAAAAAACAAGGGGGCACTCCCTCCGTCTGGAGAAAAAAAGGTTCAAGCTGCAGAGGCGACAAGACTTCTTTACAGTGAGAACTGTGAATCTATGGATTAGCCTACCGCAGGAGCTGGTCACAGCAGGGACAGTAGATGGCTTTAAAAAAGGGTTAGATAATTTCCTAGAACAAAAAAATATTAGCTCCTATGTGTAGAAATTTTTCCTTCGCTTTTCCCGTCCCTTGGTTGAACTTGATGGACATGTGTCTTTTTTCAGCCGTACTAACTATGTAACTATGTAACTATGTGCTGGTCACTAGAAGGAGCAGTTCCCAAAATTGCATCATGGTCAAAGTGGTAAAGCAACCTCATTGCTTTATGCTGCAAATTTGGGGTAGACAGACTCGCTCTAGTGTCCTCACACAATCCCCCCTCCCTTATTCTGGCTAGTGCCAGGAGAAGGAGGGGGTTGAATCTTCAAACCTCCTGCACTGTGTGCCGCCATTTTCTGAGCGAATGCACAGTGTAGGAGGATTACCTGCTCCTGCCGCCGCTACCGCCTCTGCTCCTATTCCTTGCGTCTGCGCTTCCTTGAACATATGGCCGGAAGCCGCGGACGGAAGTCGTCATCTGACTGTCCGGCAGCAGCTTCCGGTCCACATGAAAATGGCACCGGATTTCGCTCTGCTAACGAGCTTCGTTTTGGTCTGTGTGGGAGCAGCGCACGCGCCGTTCCCACACAGACGGCATATGCTGCAGTGAATGGAACGGCTCCCGTTCGCATTCTCTATGGGGATGTATGTGCCGTATTCCATCTCTGTATGTGTCGTTAATCGACACATACAGAGATGAAACAAAAATGGCAGCCCCATAGAGATGTAAAAGTAAGGAAAAAAAAAAGTAATATCATACTAAATGCAATATTATATATATATATATATATAAATTTGTGACACCTTCCCTTTAAAGGACCTGAGAGCAAGTTGGAGAATGATTTGTAAAATTCACATGGCACGCCATCAGGGCCAGGGGCCTTTGAAGATTTAAATAGAACCTTTCATCTCCCCATACATGTGCAGCTGAGTGCAGCATGTTATGGGGAGGGCTGAACAAACCCTGGGGCACTTTAAAAAAAAATTCTAGCTCCCTCCGTTATTTAGTTATCGGTGCCTTTATATTTGGTGCCCGATATTTAAATAACCCCCTGAACAGTCAATGGGGCGTGTACTGGCAAGGGGGCGTGTTACTATGGCTGTGACACTGTCCAATCTGATATGGACAGTGTTAAAGCAAGAGCGAGGACAGAGAATGTGCACGCGCACACACAGTGATCTCAAGCTTTCAAGATTAGTCTTCTGCCGAACTGGCAACTGCTATGGACAGTGTAAGAGCATGCATGTTGTCATCTCTTCAGCTCTTGTGAGAGATCAGTCTTGTACTTTGTCTGCCGAACTGGCAAGGGGGCGTTTCACTGCTACGGACAGTGTAAGAGCTGGGGAGCGCTTACACTGTCCGTAGCAGAGACACGCCCCTTGCTAGTTCGGAAGACAATACAAGCCTGATCTCTCACAAGAGCTGAAGAGATGAGAGTGCGCTCTCCTCTCCACAGCTCTTACACTGTCCGTAGCAGTGACACGCCCCCTTGCCAGTTCAGCAGAAGACTAATCTTGAAAGCTTGAGAGTGAGAGCGTGCACACTCTCTCTCCTCGCTCTTGCTGTAACACTGTCCATATCTGATTGGACAGTGTCACACCCATAGTAACATGCCCCCTTGCCAGTATACGCCCCGTTGACTGTTCAGGGGGTTATTTCAATATCGGGCGCCAAATATAACGGCACCGATATCTAAATAACAAAGGGAGGTAGAAAAAAATGTAGAGTGCCCCAGGGTTTGTTCAGCCCTCCCCATTACATGCTGCACTCAGCTGCACATGTATGGGGAGGTGAAAGGTTCTCTTTAAGTAATTTAATGGCTTTAACCATTTCAGACTCCTGGATTGGAATATTATGCTTATCCCTATCTTGTGTTGTTAGATTATAATATATTTTAGGAGGGGTGGTGACCAACAAATTTTGATTCTGGTATTGTATTTTACTTTTTTTTTTTTTTTGCTGGGTTCACCGTGCGGGAAAAATAATATTATAGATTTATAGTTTGGGTCGTTACGAACACGGTGATACAAAATATGTGTACTTTTTTTAACGTGTTCATTTTATTCCTATAATAAAGACTTATTATAGGAAAAAAAAGCATTTTTTGTTTTAGTAAGTTATAACTTTGATTTTTACACTTTTAGAAAACATTTTTATTACCATTTTTTGTCCCACTAAGGGACTTGAAGACTTGCAGCTCTGATTGCTGCTAGAAGACATTACACTACCTACGTAGTGTAATGTATTCTAACTGTCATTGTCACGTGACAGTCACTTTGGAAGGAAGTCTATGGCTAGTCCTCATAGGTTTCCATACATGGCAGCCCATCGCCAGCCCCCGTGATTTCATGTGGGGGCTGCCGAACTGCTCTAAATTCCTTAAATGCGACAATCACAATCGACCGCCGCATCTAAGGGGTTAATAGCCGAAATCAGCGGCGATGGACCACTGATCGGCAACAGGGAATGTAGCGGTGTAGCGCCGCATGGCGGTTAACTGTCAAAGACCAGACGTAACTGCACGTCAAGGTGCGCAAAGTAACTGTTTACCTTGACGTGCAGTTACGTCAAGGTGCGGGAAGGGGTTAATACTGAATTTACACATGTTTACTTGCATTTTTCGTGGCATTTTACATTGCATTTTTTACACATTTTTCTCTCTCTCCCCCCCCCCACCCCCCCAAAAAAAACAAAACGCTGTGGCTACATGAGAAGGCCTACATAGACAGAGTTTTGGCTTGTGGCATTTTTGCAACTTTCTTTTTGTCAGTGGCGTTTTTTCCATAGTGCAGCATGTTTTAGATATGCCATTTTTTCTGGCATATTTTCCATAAGCTTCTCTATAGGACTTCAAAAACACCAGGAAAAAGGCATGTACAAAATGACAATAAATCAAAAGATGCAGATCCAAAAGATGCAGATCCTACATCCAAAAAGATGGACAATAATCCAATAATTAGTATAAACATCCTAATATATATATATATATATATATATATATATATATATATATATATATCGACCGCATATCTGCATGTAAGGTGTGTGTTTACATGTGATGTGTAAGCTGTTTGCAGAAAGTATCCATGAATTGATGCATCTAAAAAAATATATTTCTCATGCAATTTACACCAAGTTTTGGCATAAATGGTGACAAAAAAAAGTTGTAAACCCCAACATGCAACAAGGTTGCATTAAAATTTATGACTTTTCTCGTCACTGATGACGACACATGGTTTTAGTAAATTTTATTACAAATGAAGCCTGAAAATGGTACAAATTTGGCGAAAATCACACCTACTATCTCTTTTACTAAGACTTGTGTAAATATGGGTCTGTGTCCGTGGTGTATATCTTGATGCTTCAAGCAGGTGAAGACAAATCAGGTGAGATAAAAATGCGATGTTTATTCTTTATGGTAAAACCCCTAAACATAGGGGGTAAAAAGATAAAAAATTAATACAATGCAAAGCGTTTTGACCCTGAACTAGAGTCTTCATCAGGCATAAATTAAAACTTCACAGAGCATGGTCTATATATACTAGTCCATGCTTAATGACGTGAGGGTCAAACAGTAAAGGTCGAGGTTTAAATAGGGAGGTGTTTGGCTTTCTTCACACGCAGACTACAAAGTGCTATTTTCTATTTAAAGAAGTAAAGCTTACATCAGTATATTTACTTGTTTTGATGTTTACGATGGTTAGTGGAATTTACTCGAAGTATGTGTTGTTGAACTTTGGACCGTTATGTTCATTAATAAGTGAGATGCTCCAGATACCGGAGCCGAGAGTAGTTTGCATGCTTAGTTCCCGTGTTGAAACATTAAAAGATATATGGTGCTCGGTAACTCAATTGTGTCATGAAGGAGAATGGTGTGTGTTTTGACCATCTGAAAAAGAACTCATTTGTTACAAAAGTGTCTGCCTCGAGGATCAAAGATGAAGGATGCTTGCTGGCTGAAGCGCTACGTTGAATCGAAAGAAGGACCTGATGGTTTATTTTGCCACTTCGGGGTTTATCCTATGTATTACAAGTATATGGAATCATGCCTAATGACTAGGATGATTTAACTAAAAGGAAACTAGCCTGTTAGTTTTCAACTAGATGTTCTACATGAGTCAGAATGACCCGAGTGCTGGCCAGCTGAAACATAAAACAATGAATTGATTCTGAATTCGGGGCCTAAACTATGGATTACAACTAAGGGGGCTCAGTGTTATCCCAACTACAGGGGTTTATTCGAAACCTGTGGTGTTGTATTTAAGAAGACTGCACAAGGTAAGGTTTTTTTATGATGTGTAAAAACGCATGGCTGAATTGCTAATATATGTTCTATTCTCGAGTAACTTGTAGTAAAGTATTTCGAATGGTTATAATGCATAAATGATTCTAGAGTCATTCCTGAGAATGTTCTAGGTTGTTGGAGGCTGATAATATTTAAACCATTTTGAAATTTTCATTTAAACCATCCCGAATGAGTGTTTGGAGCTTAAATATCCAATAAGCCTCACGCTTATTTAACAGGCTTACTCGGTTGTGCATGTTTTTTAGAATCTGCTTTATTGGAGAAATTTTGATGTTTGAAAATGAGGAGTTGTGGAATCTTAGTAGATGTCTAGAGATGCTGTTTCAGAAAACCGATTTTTGTATTGCATCTGTGACCATTTAATCTGCATCTAAGCGGTTGCGTGGTACTTCCCAAGTATTGGATACCACAAGTTCATTCCAGCATGGTTGGAGCTGCAGTTTAGGAAGGATTTAATAGGAAATTCTTTTTTGTTGGTATTGGATTAAAGGTTTTTCTCCCAAAATTGATGCTAGTACAGCATAGATATTTATTTCTGCCGCATTTAAAAATACCAACAGTAGTAAGGAAAATACTGTCAATGTTAATCGGTGCTATGGGTTTAAGTCTACTAGGTGCAACAATATTTTTTATGGTTCTGCCACATTTGAAAGTAATTCTTGGTTTTTTGTGGATGATTTTATTCAAAATGGGATCATTCTGCAGGATACCCCAATATTTATTTAGAGTATTTCTTATTAGCCTACTTCCTATGTTGTAAGTGGTGATGAAATTACTTGAGTAAGGTTTTATTTCCGTTATGGTGTCCTTTGTTTTTTCTGTGAGGCATTCCTCCTGTGATATAGCCAGATTCTTTTGAAGGCACTGGTTATTATTTTTCCCAGAATCGTTGATTTAAAATCTTAGCTTGGTCCCTATAGGTAGATGTTAGAGAGCAATTCTTCCGTACTCGTCTATATTGACTAAATGGGATGTTGAGGGTCCATTTCTCAGTGGGCGCTCTTGAAGTTTAAAAAACTGTTAGCAAGGGCAGATTATAATGAGGGCAATCTGGGCACATGCCCAGGGCACAGAGGCTGAAAGGGCGCCCAGTTCGTCCCAGTTCTCCCGAACCGGTTGTTAAAATTACAGCCGGTTCAGAGAACCGGGGTGAAGCGGGACCTCTCACGTGGATGCGGATACAATTGAGTACTATTGCGCTGGCAAGACGGGAACCATCAGTTCCTGCCACGCCATTCGGCGCATTAAAAATGATGTGGTCGGCGTGATTATGTCATCACGTCGACTGCACCATTACCCCCGGATGACACTGCCTGGTTACTGGCCAGTGCTATGTCGCTGGAGAAAGGAGCGGGAATGGGAACAGGTGAGAATGGGTTATTTTTTTTTCTGTGGGCAGGGTGCTATCTACACTGGGCAACATCTACACTGGGCAATATCTACAGAGGGCATGGTGACTGGCATTATCTATAGAGGGTATTGTGACTGGCGCTATCTACAGAGGGCATTGTGACTGGCATTATCTATAGAGGGCATTATGACTGGCGCTATCTAAAAGGGGCATTGTGACTGGCGCTATCTACAGAGGGCATTATGACCAGCGCTATTTACAGGGGCATTGTGACTGTCGCTATCTACATTGTGAGTGTGTGTGGTGTTTTACTTTACAGTGTTTGACACAAATTAATTCATGGGAATAGAGTATTCTGCTATTATATTCAGGGGCACGGTGTATAGTTACATAGTTAGTACGGTTGAAAAACAACACATGTCCATCAAGTTAAACCAAGGAATGGGAAAAGGGATAGTAAAAATATCTACACATTGACATAGTTACATATAGTTACATAGTTACATAGTTAGTACGGCTGAAAAAAGACACATGTCCATCAAGTTCAACCAAGGGAAGGGAAAAGGGAAGGAAAAATTTCTACACATAGGAGCTAATATTTTTTTGTTCTAGGAAATTATCTAACCCTTTTTTAAAGCCATCTACTGTCCCTGCTGTGACCAGCTCCTGCGGTAGACTATTCCATAGATTCACAGTTCTCACTGTAAAGAAGCCTTGTCACCTCTGCAGCTTGAACCTTTTTTTCTCCAGACGGAGGGAGTGCCCCCTTGTTTTTTGAGGGGGTTTTACAAGGAACAGGATTTCACCATATTTTTTGTATGTGCCATTAATATATTTATATAAGTTAATCATGTCCCCCCTTAGTCGTCTTTTTTCAAGGCTAAATAGGTTTAATTCTTTCAATCTTTCCTCATAACTTAAATTCTCCATGCCCCTAATTAGCTTCGTTGCTCTTCTTTGTATTTTTTCCAACTCCAGGGCATCCTTTCTATGAACTGGAGCCCAGAACTGGACTGCATATTCTAGATGAGGCCTCACTAATGCTTTGTAAAGTGGTAATATTACATCCCTGTCCCGCGAGTCCATGCCTCTTTTAATACACGACAATATCCTGCTGGCCTTTGAAGCAGCTGATTGACACTGCATGCTGTTATTGAGTTTATGATTTACAAGTACACCCAGATCCTTCTCAACAAGTGAATCCGCCAGTGTAGCTCCCCCTAGGACATATGATGCATGCAGGTTGTTGGTACCCAGATGCATAACTTTACATTTATCTACATTAAACTTCATCTGCCAAGTGGACGCCCAAACACTTAGTTTGTTTAAATCTGCCTGTAATTCATGAACATCTTCCATAGTCTGAACTATATTGCATAGCTTGGTGTCATCTGCAAAAATAGAAATAGTGCTATTAATCCCATCCTCTATATCATTAATAAATAAGTTGAATAATAGGGGTCCCAGCACTGAACCCTGGGGTACACAACCGGTGACCATTCAGAGTAGGAATCATTGACCACAACTCTCTGGATACGGTCCTTGAGCCAATTCTCAATCCAATTACAAACTATATTTTCTAAACCTATAGTCCGTAATTTACCCATTAGGCGTCTATGGGGGACAGTGTCAAATGCCTTTGCAAAGTCCAAAAACACTAAATCCACAGCGGCCCCTCTGTCTAGACTTCTGCTCACCTCTTCATAAAAACAGATTAGGTTAGTTTGACAACTTCTGTCCTTAGTAAAACCATGCTGGCTGTCACTTATAATGCTATTTATTGTCACATAATCCTGTATATAGTCCCTCAATAGCCCCTCAAACATTTTCCCCACGATGGATGTTAAGCTTACTGGTCTATAATTACCCGGGGAAGACATAGAGCCCTTTTTGAAAATAGGCACCACATTTGCCCTGCGCCAGTCCCTTGGCACTATACCAGTCACTAGAGATTCTCTGAATATTATGAAAAGGGGGACAGAAATAACTGAACTAAGCTCTTTAAGAACTCTAGGGTGTAACCCATCTGGTCCCGGGGCCTTGTGCACATTTATTTTATTTAATTTAGCTTGGACCATCTCTACATTCATCCAATTCAGTATATCAACTGATATATTAACAGCACTGGCACCGGCTACATCAGCTGCTCCTTCTTCAGTTGTATATACAGAGCTAAAGAACCCATTTAGTAACTCCTGCCTTCTCTTGATCCCCTGTGATCAACTCCCCATTACCATTATCTAGGGGTCCCACATGTTCAGACCTGGGCTTTTTTGCATTTATATGCTTGAAGAATTTTTTGGGATTTGTTTTACTATCCTTGGCCACCTGCCTTTAATTTTGTATTTTTGCTAATTTTATTACATTTTTACAGATTTTATTAAGCTCCTTATATTTTACAAAGGCTACAGCTGTACCCTCAGATTTGTATTTTTTAAATGCCCTTTTTTTGTCATGTATTGCCCCTTTCACAGAATGTGTAAGCCATGTGGGGTTTAATTTGAGTCGTTTATACTTGTTACCTGTAGGAATAAATTTTGCACTATAATAACTCAAAGTAGATTTGAAAATCTCCCATTTATCATTTGTTCCATTATTTGACATTAGTTCTTCCCAGTCTATATCCTGAATTGCAGCCCTCATCCTGGGGAAATTGGCTTTCTTAAAATTAAATGTTTTTGCCCTCCCAGCCTGCGTTTGTTTTTTACAGTATAGGTAAAATGTAACTATATTATGATCACTGTTACCGAGGTTTTCACGAACATTGACATTCCCAACAAGATCTGCATTATTAGAAATGACCAGATCCAACAGAGCTTCACCTCTAGTCGGGTCTTCCACAAACTGGCCCATAAAATTTTCCTGCAACAGGTTGAGGAAATGTCTCCCCTTTGCAGTTGAAGCCGAACCATGACACCAATTAATATCCCGGAAATTAAAATCTCCCATTATCACTACAGTACCCGCCTGTGCAGCCCGCTCCATCTGTTTATATAGCTGAACTTCCATCTCCTCAGTTATATTGGGGGGTCTATAGATTACACCAAAAGTAATTTTTTCAGTGTTTACCTCCCTTTCTAGTTCCACCCACAAGGTTTCAACCTCCTCACAGTATTCACCCACTATTGTCTCTTTCACACTCGCCTTCATATCATTTCTCACATACAGACATACACCACCACCTTTCCTATTTGTCCTGTCTTTCCGAAAAAGTGTAAAACCCTGTAGATTTACAGCCCAGTCATGTGAAGAGTCCAGCCATGTTTCAGCAACACCAACTATATCTATATTTTCTTCCAGTATCAAGGCCTCCAGCTCCCCCATTTTGCTTGCTAGACTTCTGGCATTTGTGAACATACACTTTAACTTGCCTGTCAGTTTTTCACTTTTATTATCAGAAATGTGATTTGACATTAATCGGGCCTTTTTATTTACACTGATGTTTTGTAACGAAAGGATCTCCTTATCCTGTTGTCTAGTCCTCTCCCCACATTCTGTTTCTCCCCCCACCAATATAGTCTGACCCCTCTCTAACCTGGCTACCCCTTTTTTTTCTACATTGACCTCCCTCCTCAGCCCTAGTTTAAATACTCCGCAACCCCAGCTAGAATTCTCTCCCCCAGCACAGCGGACCCCCTTCCATTTAGGTGCAAATCATCTGCAGAATACATAGGATCTGATATTTTTTCGTTCTATGAAATTAAGCATTTTTTAAAGCCATAATACTATTGTATTAGGGAGCACGGTGTATAGTACTATTGTATTCAAGGGCGCAGTGTGTGATACTATTATATTCAGTAGCACAGTGTATAGTACTATTATATTCAGTAGCAGAGTGTATAGTACTATTATATTCAGGAGCATAGCATAGAGTACTGTTATAATAGTGCACAGTGTATGGTACAATTATATTCAGGGGCACAGTGTGTATCACTATTATATTCAGGTGTCCAGTGTAGGATTCTATTATATTCAGCGTGGCACCATGAGAATTTTATCTTCGTTTATAGGTTCGAAAATGTTGCAAAAGTAAAGAGCCGAAGACATCTGAGCGGCAATCTCTGCAGAAATTAGCTGTGGCCAAGAGAAGTCATCATAGAGGTCTGGACCGGATGGAGAAGAAAAGAGAAAAAGAACGAAAAATAATCTGAGGCATCACATATGAGTCACTCAATGTAAATGTTTATTCTCCCTGTGACTGATCAGTACTGTAGTCACTGTATGATCTGCAGCGAGATGATGGGTGTGTCATTTTTTTTTTTTTGTGAAACAACAACTCCCAGCATATCCTAACCATTGTTCTGACAATACTGGGAGCTGTCGTTTTTATGTCGTACAAACTTATATGGCAGGGGTTAAACTAAATTTAAAAATGATCTCTGTATGGAGCTGTATTTGTGCTGGTGCTATATATATGTACTGATCTTGGTTCTGGTGTTGTATATATGTACTGAGCTTTGTTCTGGTGCTGTATCTATGTATTGAGCTTTGTTCTGGTGCTGTATTTATGTATTGAACTTGGATCTGTGGCTGTATATATGTACTGAGCTTGTATCTGGGGCTGTATATTTGCACTGAGCTTTGTTCTGGGGCTGTATATATGTATTGAGCTTTGTTCTGGTGCTGTATATATGTACTGAGCTTTGTTCTGGTGCTGTATATATGTACTGAGCTTGATTCTGGTGCTGTATTTATGTATTGAGCTTGGTCCTGAGACTGTATATGTACTGAGCTTGGTCCTTGGTTCTGGGGCTGTATATATTTAGCTTAAGGTAAAAGTACATGTTAAAATGACTTTTACATTAAGAGAAGGAAAATATATACAGAGAAAACTAAACCCAAAAAAACATGGAGGAATCCCAGTTTTTTCCAATTCAAGCATTATATGGTACTTTAAATGGTGCCAATAAAAACTACAACTCCTCCCGCAAAAATACTTCACACACCACTCCATTGATGTAAAAAAATAAAATATTTACGGCTCTAGGAATGTGGCGAGTAAAAAATGAAAAATGTCTTGGACTTTAAGGGGTTAAACTACAGAGACAGGTTCTTTAAGGTTATATTCATGCACAGTAGATTTTTTTTTTCCAGAAACCACAAGCAATTTAAAGCTCCTGACCTCTTTAGGGTCTCAAGTATTCTGCTTTTTCTCTTCTGTATGGCTCATTCTGCTTTTACAGCAAATTCAAAACCATGCCAGATCGTTGGTCGTCTAAACAGAAATCTGAAAATATATACGGTATAGTGTCATCAGAATTCCATCTTCTGAGTTTGGGGACGGGGGCAGACTTGAAAAAGTGCCTGTTTATGATACATTTGTTTTTGTCCTTCTTGTGATTGCTCAATGAACCAACAACATCTTGTGGCAGAAAGTTCCAAAGTCTTATTGCTCTTACAGTAAATAATCCCCATCTATGATTATGCTACGAAGACAGGAGATTTTTTTGAAACTCAACTTTACTAGGCCGGTGTTCACGACACATCTGGCCTTAGCAGGAAAAGCAATAAAATGTTTTAACATGAGAGGCACGATTCCCAGACACTGCTCAGTCAGGAGGATTATGGATGGCTGGTCCACACCCCATCACAGACAAAGTCAAGGGCGCTCTACCCAATACAGGGATGGTCTGGCACTTCCATGCCCACTAGGCCACAACTGGCTGTGCTTTACTTGTAAGGTTCTATTTGCCTGAGGCTGGCACATGTGGAGCCTGTACAAACCACTGCTCACACAACACCTGCACACCATGGGGATGCTCCTGACCGTCACTGGCTCCAGCACCACAGACTCTAGCCCAACCACTCGTGCCTGTTGTTTCTCCAGCAGCTCTCCTCTCTCTCTTCCAACACAAAAATAGCCAGGTTCCTCCTTCTTCCACACTGTATACTCACTGGAACAAACAGCAGCGTTTTATATAATGGTACGACAGCACATGTTAAAGACAAAGTGCATACATACAAAATGTACAAACTATACAACAATGCCTCATGCACACGACTGTATGTGCCGACTGGGTCCCGTCAGCAATCCGTGGAATGATAGGGCATGTCCTATCTTTCCACGATTTGGACAGTCGGTCTGTTTTTACTGACCCGATTCACGCGTTAAAGTGAATGGGTCCGTGACAACTAACGGGTGCCACTCGGATGCCCGAGTGCCACTTGGTCGTGTGCAACGGGCATAAGACCATGCAAAGTTCTCTTTGAGAGTTAAAGATTCTCCCCTCACTCTTACACTATGATGAAGGAATTTCACTTTTAGTACACTAAAGTAGCGAGTACTTGTGGTTCTAAAATACAATACAACTAATGCAAGTTTCCATTCATACAATCAATTTTGGTGGTGTCAGCTAAACAAGTGATGATGTTTAATATAAACAGGAACATCATCTGCTGCTGGAATCATAAATGTTATGTAGAAAAGTTGCTGAGCGCAGAAATCCGTACACACTGTATATATATTTTGCCTGTGCCAATGATGTGAATTCAGTTATCCATTGTCTCCTCAAGTAAAAGTGGAAGGATTACATATAAAATGAGCTTGAACCTTTTCACACCGGTAAGGGGGGATTCACACGAGCGTGATTTGGCAGCGTGTAGGCCGCGTGGTTTTCGCGCGGCACGCAATGCCCTATAGAAGTCTATGGGGCAGTACACACAGTCCGTGTATTTTGCGCAGCGTTGGTTCGCTGCGCAAAATACGCGACAGGTTCAATAACTGCGTATTTCACGCATCACGCACCCATTGAAGTCAATGGGTGCGTGAAAACCAGGCAGGTCGCACGGAAGCACTTCCGTGCGAACAGACTGAAACAGCGCACGAGCTGTCAAAAGGATGAATGGAAACAGAAAAGCACCACGTGCTTTTCTGTTTCCAAGCATCCAAACGGAGTGTCTTTGCGAGGAGCGAACCCCGACAACCGAAGCTAACTTCACCGGGTTCGGCCAAACTAGTTTTGGCCGAACCCGGCAAAAAAAATTCCGGTCCGCGACGTCGGGAGACATTCACTGTGCATGGTGCTGAAAGAGTTAAACTGTTTCAGCACCATGGACAGTGACTTGCGATCCCAAAATACATGAACCTGTAAAAAAAAACGAAGTTCTAACTTACCGATTACTCCTGTCTCCTTCCTGCAGTCCGACCTCCCGGGATGACACTTCAGTTCAAGTGACAGCTCCAGCCAATCACAGGCCAAGCACAGGCTGCAGCCAATCACAGGCTGCAGCGGTCACTTGGACTGCCGCATCATCCAGGGAGGTGGGGCCCGATGTCAAGAGAGGCGCGTCACCAAGGACGCGTCACCAAGGCAACGGCCGGGAAGTTCTCGGTAAGTAGGAACTTTATCTTTTTTTTTTTACAGGTTTTTCGCTGTTGTGTTCGGCATTCACTGTCGAGGGTGCTGAAAGATTTAGCTCTTTCAGCACCTTGGACAGTGACGGGCGTTGACAAGCCTCATCTCTATGATGCCGGCTGCGTGATTTTCGCATCAGACACGCATGACACACGCAGCTGTCAAATGGTTTTTGCGCTCGCAAAACGCTGCGTTGTTTGCGCGCGCAAAAACGCAACGTTCGTGTGAATCTGCCCTAAGCTTCATATATTAAATAAGCGATTCAATGTATATGCTAATAATATGTAATGCTCTCTGTGACCTCTGGTGTCGTATAAATATGGCCACAGCCATACAAAACTCTCCGCGTTAATTTATAGTGGTTTATGGGTCTTTCTATAACTATAACAATGGAAAATATTATTTTTAAGAAAGGGTCATCAAAAGTCAACCATTATCTGATTATAACCCCTTAATGACACGGCCAATCTTCGTTTTTTCATTTTCGTTTTATTCCTCCCTGCTTTGCAAAAGCCATTTCGTCAACACAGCCGTATGAAGGCTTGTTTTTTGCGGGACAAGTTGTAGTTTTTCATGGCATCATTTATTGTACCACATAATGTACTGGGAAGCTGAAAGAAAATTATTTGTGGGGTGAAATGGGCAAAAAACTGCGATTACGCCATCTTTTGAGGGGTTTGTTTTTATGGTGTCCATTTGATGGTAAAAACGACATGTTCTCCTTATTCTACGGGTTCATACGATTACGGCGAAACCAAATTTGTATGTTTTGTTTTATGTCTTACCACTTTTAGAAAAAAATACTATTTGCTTAAAATAAAATAGGTTTTTGTCGCCATATTCTGAAATCCATAACTTTTTTATTTTTTATTCAATTGAACGATATGAGGGCTTATGTTTTGCAAGGCGAGCTGTAGTTTTTACTGATACCATTCTGACGTACATGCGACTTTTTGATCACTTTTTATTCCATTTTATTTTTAGAGCTATGGTGAGCAAAAAACAGCACATTGCATGTTTTATAGAAATATTTCATTTAATTGCGTTCACCGAGCGGGTTAAACAATGCTATATTGTGATAGTTCAGACTTTTATGGATGCCGCGATACCAGTTATTTTAACTTTGACTTTTTTTTAACATACTAATGTTGAAGCCCTGCCAGATGGCAGACCTTGGGGTCTTCATTAGGCCCCCAGACTGCCATGACGCCCATTGGCACCCTGCATTCGCTACGTGGTGGGTCCTAAGGCACGTCTGGGAGGGGTGCCCCCCTGATTCTAACAACTCCAACAATTTAAATGCCGTGGTCGTGATTGACCGCGGCATTAAAGGTGTTAAACGGGTGGGGAAAAAAACGCTTTAGAGGTGATCTTATTACCCTGTATAAGTATATGTGTGGTCAATATAATGAAATAGCACATAATCTGTTCTTTCCAAGGACTTTACAAAGGACCAAGGGACAATCATTGCATGTGGAAGAAAGACATTTCAAACATCAATATAGGAAAGGGTTCTTTACAGTTAGGGTATGTTCACACGCTTAACCAAAAACGTCTGAAAATACGGTGCTGTTTTCAAGGGAAAACAGCTCCTGATTTTCAGAAGTTTTTTAAGCCACTCTTAATTTTCACAGCATTTTTCGCTGCGTTTTTTTACGGCCATTTTTCAATAGTCTATGAAAAAGGGCTCCCAAAAAGATCCCAAGAAGTAACCTGCACTACTTTTTCGTGGCCTTTTTTTACGGTGATGCCAAAAAAACGGCCCGTTGGAACAGAACGCAGTTTTTCCCATTGAAATGAATGGGCAGATGTTTGGAGGCATTCTGCTTCCGATTTTTCGGCCGTTTTTGTAAATAGGCCATGTGAACATACCCTTAGAATAGTCAAACTTTGAAATGCCCTCACCCAGCTCCTGATTTTCAGCCATTTTTTTTATCAATTCGCATTTTTCGCTGCGTTTTTGGAGCTGTTTTTGAGTCAATGAAAAATAGCTCCAAAAACGGCTGAAGAACTGACATGCACTTCTTTTTTTAGGGTGTTTTTTAAAAATACGCACCATCGGAAACAAAACTTTGTTTTTCGCATTGAAATGAATGCGCAGATGTTTGGAGGTGTTCTGCTTCCGATTTTTTGGCCGTTTTTCGGCCGTATACGGCCCGAAAAACGGCCGAAAATAAGCCGTGTGAACATACTCTAAGCGGTAGTAATGGCATATAATATATCAGCATTTAAAAAAAGGCTAGATGATTATTTACTGACAGATGGCATTGAGGGTTATAACTAATCAAGCAATGAATGACGTGTAATTGATCGAGAAAGGTTGAACTTGATGAATCTGTGTCTTTTTTTTCTACCCACTGTACGTAACTATGGACCTATGAAGAAATAGTTATAAAATAAAAAAATAGTCACCTAAAAAAATCCCCCGCTACTTCAGCAACGATGCTCTGTTGGTAACTGCCAGTCTATTTTTCTGCAGCGATGAAGTGCCGTACATCCAAGTAACCGCTGCAGTAAATCCATGGCCAGCATTTACTGCATGTAACCACTGAGGCTAGTGATTGGCTGCAGCAGTCACGAGGATGTCCGGCATGTCATTGTTCCAGGAAAATAAAACAAAGACTTACAGGAACCACTGTTGCAGCAATGGATTTAACATTTAATATAACATAACAAGTCATGTGTGATTTTATTTAATTTTACTACATTTCCTGCAGCCTGTTTAATTTATTAAATTATTGAACAACCCCTTCATATTAGACATAAACATAATAAAATTGCCAGCTGATCATACCAGTAAAAACCAACAACAATTTAAGGCTCTGTCAACACCTAATGCTTTCCTTCCTATCAGAGGTATAAAACCCGAGGAAAAAACAACTGAAGTCTGCTACGTATGCGAAGTCTGCGATGTATGCCACTGTATAGACATACAGTGGCATATGCCGCTCATTGACTCCTATTGTAAAAAACAACCTCTGTAGACTATGCTTTCTTATACAGTACAGAATAAATATATGCCAATGCATACCGGTATGGGTTATGCCAAAAAAACAGTTTTTCAGAATATATGGATACCTATGGATACCTTATGGATATATATATTTTATATGGATGGAGCTACGCTTTAAAAACTACGCTTTGAAACTCCCATGTTTGCATTTGGGAGGAGCTAGAGGGAAATGGTTGCAGGAATCCCATAGGAAGCCTTTAGATGGTAGAAACTCCCAGGCAATTGTACCTTTTGCTCTATGATATGGCCCTTGATATAAGGGATATGAAAATCTATTTAACTGTAATAATTATGTTTCTCAGCCACTTATTTCTGGTGCAAACATTGTTTTTTTTTTCTACAGGAACTAAAATGTCAATGGCCTACACTTCTAAGATAATATGCAGTAAAGTTTGCTACAATACTAAAGTTTGTATTAACTTAAATGTGCACAGTATGCAAATGACTTTTACAAAGCCTAAAGCACATTAGGCCAGGATCACCCACACAAATTTGATCCAGTTTTTGAGGCAGTTTTTAGAGCCAAACCAGAAGTGGATCCAAAAGGAAGGAAAGGTATAAAGAACAGACTGATGCATCTCCTTTATTTTGTGTCCACTTCTGCGTTCGGCTCATAAAATTGAGCCAAAACTGCCACAAAAACTGCAACAAAACAGTATGTGTGATCCCAGCCTTAGGCCTGATTTACACGAGCGTGTGCGTTTTGCGCACGCAAAAAACGCTGTGTTTTGCGTGTGCAAAATGCACTTAAAGGGGTTGTCCGAGATATATTTTTATTTTAAAGTTAAACACACAATGCACACATTAAATATTCCCTAATATACTTACCTGTGCAATCTTGCTTCTGTCCTCCGTTCTGGCAGCTCTTTTCTGCCGATCACATGTTTTCTGACGTCACGTTTTCTTCCTCCTCCACTGTCGTGTCGTGTCCCGATCACATGGTCTCGCCCCAGCGAGACCTCGGATGGGACACGACACGTCACTGGAGACGTGACGTTTCTGCGCGTGCCCGCCCGCCCAGCCTATGCATCTTTTCACTGTGAACGCGCCTATGCGTGTTCACAGTGAAAAAAGTGAAGAGGGACGGCACCCGCGGACTAGAAAGGTACAGTGACCTCTGTACTTTTAGTTCTTCCCCTATCAAAGCCTACACATAGTAGGCTTTGATAGGGAACTATACAACACGATGCAGCACACGGGTCGCATGCAGCCCTTGAGGCTGTTATCTGCGGCCCGCGGGACACCGTGCACTGTTTAACAACTGGTTCCCGACCGCTGGCTGTATTTTTACGGCCAGCGGTCAGGGACGGGTCCTTAAAACCCATAGACTTTCTACGGCTCGGGTTTTAACTTGCTGCCCGCGCGATCGGGCAGCTGAATGTCGGGTCTCCGGCTGTCAGTGACTGCCGGGGACCCTGAGGAGAAGACAGAAGCAGCTTTAGCTGCTTCTGTCTTCTCCGATGTCTTCTTACACAGCGCTCAATGAACGCTGTGTATAGGAATAGAGACAGCGGCCCCGCGCTGCTGTCTCTATTCCTCCCGGTGATCATGTGACTGGTCACATGATCGCCGGGTGCCGTTAGTGGCAGACTGCTGCTGGGTCTTACTAGACCCAGCACAGCCCTATTAGTGACAATCGTCACTATGAGAGGGCTGATTTCCCCTGTAACTGGGGCTGCTGTGCAGCTCCAGTTACAGTGGAAAAGATGGTGTAAAAGAAAGAAAAAATATATATAAAGTTCCCCAAAGGTCTTTTCTGACCTTTGGGGGACAGACCACAGTAATAAAAAAATAGTAAAGTAAAGTGCAAAAAAAAATACAATAATAAATACACATAAAATACCCACCCCAAAAAAATACCGTTCCCCCCGCCAATCATTGTTGTAACGCTAGCGCTGACCCTAGTACCCTAATATAGACATGTAATATATAAAAATTTACGGTAGACAATGACGATCACAAATAAAAGGTATATTTTAGGGTAAAACTATGTTATTACCCAAAAAAAAATAGCTGAAACATAAAAAAAGCTTTTTTTTTTACTATTATTTTCAAACTTTATGAAAGAAAGTTCTAAAATGGCAAAAAAGGTGTGTATAAAAACGATAAAAAATGAAACCTGCATTGTCTACGGAAAAAATGTCGCAAAAATCACGTCGTTAGCCCAACAAATAAAAAAGTTATAGCCATTTAACGAACATTTGCTAAAAATGGCTAAACGGTATCTGGTCCTGAAGGTGCAAAATAGCCCGATCCTGAACTGGATAAGATCTTCTGGGGTCCTGTATCTAAGCCTACATTGTTAGGGTATGTTCACACGAGGGCGTCCGTAACGGCTGAAATTACGGGGATGTTTCCGCCTGTTTTTTTTTAAGCGGAAACAGCGTAGCAAAACTTGTAAAAAACGGCCTGAAAATGCATACCATTGATTTCAATGGGAGGCGTCGGCGTCTTTTTCCCGCGAGCAGTAAAACTGCCTCGTGGGAAAAAGAAGCGACATGCTCCATCTTCGGGCGTTTACGCCTCTGACCTCCCATTGACTTCAATGGGAGGCAGAGAAAGCGTATTTCCGTTGTTTTATGCCCGCGGCGCTCAATTGCCGTGGGCGAAAAACATGACGGAAAACTACGCGAAAAACGCAGCAAAAAAAGCCGCAAAAACAACGCCAAAAAGGCTACGATAAACGCCGCGAAAAACATCGCAAATAAAGCCGCGAAAAAAAGAGGCAAAAAACGCCACGAAAAACGACAGGAAAAACGCCACGAAAGACGCAACGAAAAACGCAGAAAAAAAATCGCAAACAACGATGCAAAAAAAGACGCGAAAAACGACGCAAAAAAGGCTACGATAAACGCCACGGAAAACGTTGCGAAAAACATCGCGGAAAAAGCAGCAAACAAAGAGGCAAAGAACGCAGCGAAAAACAACTGGGAAAACGCCACGCAACGAAAAACGCAGCAAAAATAGCCGCAAACAACGATGCAAAAAAAAGAAACGATACGAAAAAGGCTACGATAAACGCAACGGAAAACACAGCAAAAAAAGATGCAAACAAACAAGCAAAAAACGCCAAGATAAATGAAGCGAAAAACGGCCCGAACAAAGCGGCAAACAAAGCCGCAAACAGCGCACAAAAAACTCCGGGAAAAATGACGCAAAAATCAACGTGCAGGGAGAGGTAAATCTGCCGCAAACTTCAAGACGGAATTTTGAGGCAGATATTCCTCCGGCAAAAAAACTCAGTGTGAACATAGCCTTAGTGGAGAGAGACATGAGATAGAAGAGGGTGGGCGAGGGTGAGGGTAGACACGAAGAGGTTTATAGACCTGAAAAGAGAAAGAAAACATAAATGTGAAAAACATAATGGGGGGAGAACGGTCACCATCCTTCAAGAATGTCAGCAAGGAGACAAGTGCAGTGAAGGAGGTCAGCGGGAGGAGCAAGGACAGCTCACGTGAACTCTTGGAAGGTACGTGCACGCTCATTGCAGCCTGCAATGAGCGTGCACAGGAAAAAAGTTTCATAACAAGGAAAGATCAACAAACCAGACCTGAACTGCATGTAAACAAACTGTGCTAAATTCAAAGAAGAAATGTGCTAAGTAGAATTTTTTTTAAAAATAATGCTTTATTTAGGTTGTCTGTATAAGGGGTAATGTATGACAGAGTTTTTGAAAAAATGTTGGTATCTCGGACAACCCCTTTAAGGGCATGGCCACACGTGGCGGATTTCCTCCGCAACTGTCCGCATCAATGCCGCACCTAATCCGGGTTGCGGATTACGGCTGCGGATCTGCCCAAAATGTGCAGAAAATTGATGCGGACTAGCTGCTGCGGATTGCGGGAAAAGTGCTTCCCTTCTCCCTATCAGTGCAGGATAG
The DNA here is from genome assembly GCF_050947455.1 of Rhinoderma darwinii. Classification (NCBI taxonomy): domain Eukaryota; kingdom Metazoa; phylum Chordata; class Amphibia; order Anura; family Rhinodermatidae; genus Rhinoderma; species Rhinoderma darwinii. Next base: position 84,155,202 of record NC_134693.1, on the reverse strand, counting down.
AGAGAAGGGACAGCACTTTCCCTAGTGAAAGTAAACTAATTTCATACTTACCGGCCGTTGTCTTGGTGACGCGTCCCTCTTTCGGCATCCAGCCCGACCTCCCTGGATGACGCGCCAGTCCATGTGACCGCTGCAGCCTGTGCTTGGCTGCAGCCGTCACTTAGACTGAAACGTCATCCTGGGAGGCCGGACTGGAGACAGAAGCAGGGAGTTCTCGGTAAGTATGAACTTATATTTTTTTACAGGTTGCTGTATATTGGGATCGGTAGTCACTGTCCCGGGTGCAGAAACAGTTACTGCCGATCGCTTAACTCTTTCAGCACCCTGGACAGTGACTATTTACAGACGTCTCCTAGCAACGCTCCCGTCATTACGGGAGCCCCATTGACTTCCTCAGTCTGGCTGTAGACCTAGAAATACATAGGTCCAGCCAGAATGAAGAAATGTCAAGTTAAAAAAGCAAGACGCATCCGCAGCACACATAACATGTGCATGACAGCTGCGGACTTCATTGTGGAAATTAGAATTTCCATTGAAGTCAATGGAGAAATTCCGCCATGAGTCCGCCACTGCTCCGCAACAGACAGAGCATGCTGCGGACACCAAATTCCGCTCCGCAGCCTATGCTCCGCAGCGGAATTTTACGCATCGTCTAAACGAACACTGCTAAATTAAAGTGGAAGTCAATGGAGAAACGGCTCCGCTGCGGATTAACGCTGCGGAGTGTCCGCAGCGGAATTTAAGTGAAAATCCGCCACGTGTGAACCCAGCCTAACAGCTGCGTGTGTCATCAGTGTATGATGCGCGGCTGCGTGGTTTTCGCGCAGCCGCCATCATTATGACACTCCGTTTGGATGTTTGTAAACAGAAAAGCACGTGGTGCTTTCTGTTTATATTCAGAGTTTGACAGCTGTTGCGCGAATCACGCAGTTCGCACGGAAGTGCTTCCAATGCGACCTGCGTGGTTTTCACGCACCCATTGACTTCAATAGTTACGTGATGCGCTAAAAACTCTGAAATATAGAACATGTCGTGAGTTTTACGCGCAAAACCCACGGACTGTCTGCACTGCCCCATAGAGTAATATAGGTGCGTACGACACGCGTGAAAAGCACGCGCGTCGCACGTGCGTATATTACGCTCGTGTAAATGATGCCTTACAGAGAAGTGCTGCGTTTTTGCGATTTAATACATTCTTTGACCAAGTAACTCTAGCTTTGAAATTATGTGTTTCACCCGTACAAGCACGACAGGCAAAAACTGTATACAGTTTTGCCACTGTGTTATTGGCCTCACAAGTGTCCCACAGGCACGCTACATATAGAGGTTTCCTAAGGCATTTGCCCTTACTAGATGTCCCCAATTATTGAATATCTGTCAAAATAACGGTGCGGTCAATTTCAAATTTTTGTGAAAATAACCCTAATTGTTTGCAACATGTGAACACAACTTTAATGGTTTCTGAACCAATTGGAATATTACAGAAAGGGAACATGAGTAAGTAGATACATTTTTTTAATATAACTGGACTTCATTAAAAAGCACCTCCATATAATGCATTTCCAAATATAACTGATCCCCTTAATCTTATTAAGTGTTTGTATCACATTTAGCAGCAATAATTGCAATCAAGTCATTCTATAGTTTGTATCACTCTTTTACATCGTTGTGGAAAGATTTGTAGCTGTGGAAGGTCCTGAAATTAGATTCTCATGCCCAAAAAAAACTAATATATTTTAATGAATGTCTCAAAAAAAGAATGGGTAAGTAAATCCTCAACAATGATGTGACAAAATAGTAACATCAAAATAAAAAATGTTTAGTTGCAGTTATTGCTCGTAAGAATAGGAAACCTATTGTTAACTTTATGGGTCAGTTACTTTTGCATGTTATACTGGTGCTGGATAACTTTATTCCTTAAATCAATGTAATAAATTAAAAAAATGTGTAAGGGTAAGGCCACGCGGCGCAACCAAGAACTGGCTGTGATGCGGCCAACAACTGCGCCGGCACCTGGTTTGGCGCGGCTGTCAAATAGCCTGTTAATGGCTGCACTTTTTTGCAGGTAAAATGGCCATTTTCCTGCAAAATCGTGCAGCCACAAAGGTCAAGTAATGGTTGCATGATTTTGCAGGTAAAGTTTTAACCTGCAATAACACGAGGCCATTAACAGGATATTTGACAGCCAAGGCTCTATTCACACGACAGGGTCAGAGTGTCGGCCGATAAAAACAGCTGTTTTTGTTAGTTTTTCTCTGCCTTTTGCATCCGTTTTGCATCCGTTCCATTTCCGTACCGGGCCGATTTTGACCCGTTTTGCATCCATTTTTTTCCCTGTTCATCTAAAAAACTGATGAATTTCATTTGTAAATTTTTTGCCACACACTGCCCTCTGTAGATAATGCCATGGCCCCCCTGTAGGTAGTGCCACACAGACTCCTGTAGGTAATGCCACACAGCCCCTGTAGGTAATGCCACGCTGCCCCCCTTTAGGTAGTGCCACACAACCCCCCTTGTGGGTAGTGCCACACAGCTTCCCTGTAGGTAGTGCCACACAGCCCCCATTAGGTAATGCCACACAGCCCCCTGTAGGTAATGCCACACAACCCCCTGTAGGTAATGCCACACAGCCCCCTGTATGTAGTGCTAGACAGCCCCCTTTGCATAGCACCCCCCCCCATAGATGGCACCACTCTACCTTCTTGTAGATAACGCCACTGTAGGGGACCGTTCCAGGAGAAGTCTGACTTCACTGTCCATATATGGACAGTGAAGTCAGGTACTTCTCCTGGAGCTGAAACACCGGCCACAGCGCCGGGGATTCCGTTTCAAAAGTAGGGGACTGCGCCAGGAGAAGTCCCTGACGTGACTGTCCATATATAGACAGTGAAGTTAGAGACTACTCCTGGAGTGGAATCCCCGGCCACAGCTTTGGCAACGCTGTGGCTGAGGATTGGGGATTCCGCTCCTACAGGGAGCAAAAAAATACCCTCCTCCTCCTCCTCACATGCACTTCATTTGGTGAGAAGGAGAAGAGAGCGAACGAGCATCAGAAAGCTCGGCCGTCACTCCGATCACATCTAGACTTCTATAGGAGCCGTGCGGCCAGGGAAATTTTTTGACAGCCCAGTTTACCGTCTTGTTAATAGCCCCATTTGGCGTTTATTGTTCCTACTGCGGTCGTGTGACGGCCGTTCAAAAAACGCCCGTCACACGTCCGGTAATTCCTGTCATGTGAATGGGGCCTTACACTTAAGTGTTTTTGTTTTTATCCAGGCAAATTTTTTTATATGAAGGTTTCTTCAGAAATCATTTGGTGATGGGTAGAGACAAATACTCTTTCACAGCCCTGTTCTTAAGATACATCGATAGAGAGCTATACACATGCCTGTATGGAGGAGCCACATGTAAATAAATGTTCCCAACTTCAGATTCTGGGGACTGCAGCTGTAGAAGGGACTAACGTGTATTGTATAGTGGGAAGATGCTTAGGAGAGATCGCAAAACAAAAATTATAGCAGTTGTCTACAGCAATCAACCATATTTCCGCAGGTTTGGAAAATGTTCAAGGGGATCAGACTGGTTGCTATAGACACTTGCTCCAGGTTTTGTCTCCACTTTTTCCACTTCTTCTTCTCTGCCTACTGAAATAATGTGATCTTTGCTACTTGTACAGTAGTAGAAAAGGAAGTATACTTCTAGGAAAGATTATTCAAGCAGCAGTGGTGGATTAAGTAGACCATAGGCCCTGGCCTGTTCCCCAAACTTGGGCCCCCCTTCCCCACCGCCGCTCTGTCGTGTCTATAGTAAACACCACCTTTTTGTGTGAGCATTGACAAATGGGTGTTAGGATTCCCCTTATCACTGTATCTATAGGGGATCTGTCCCCTCTCCTGACATGTCTGCTGTAGGAAATGCTTGTATTATACATATCTTTGTGTACCCAGGACTAATAGACACATTTTTTGTTACCATTCCCATTGTCAAGAGGAAGTGTGATACTGTCAGCGATGGTTGGAGACTGTCAATCAAGTTTTCCCCCATGGTTCTGCACTCAATACCCCGTAACGACAGAATTAAAAAATGTTTTTTGCAGATTTATTACAAATGAAAAATGCAAATTTCGCATGGACTTAAGTATTCAGACCCTTAGCTATGACACTTGAAATTTGCCTCCAATTTCTCTAAATCATCTTTGAACTGTTTCTACACCTTGATTGGAGTCCATCTGAGGTACATTTATTTGATTGAACATGATTTGGAAAGGCACACGCCTGTCTATATAACGTCTCACCTCTGACAATGCATATCAGAAAAATAAAACAAGCCATGAGGAAGAAAGAACTGCCTGTAGAGGTCAGAAACAGGATTGTGTAAAGGAACAGATTTGCTGCACTGAAAGTTCCCAAGAACACAGTGGCCTCCATAATTCTTAAATTGAAGACGTTTGGAACAACCAGGACTCTTCCTAGAGCCAAATCAAGTAATCGGGGGGAGAAGGGTCTTGGTAAGAGAGATGACCAAGAACCCAATAGTTACTGTGGCTGAGCTCTAAAGATCCTGTGTGCAGATGGGAGAAACTTTCTGAAGGTCAACCATCACTGCAGCACTCCACCAATCTGGGCTTTGAAAGACTGTGAAAAACAAGATCCTGCGGTGCTAGCGACACCGCCCTTATGATGATCCGCCACTGTATCCGCCCACTGCCCGTGACAGTGTGTGGGTTTTAAAGTTTAGTGAGCGTGGGAACCATGGAAGGTGCACGGCCACGCAGTCGCGCACCTTATAAGGAACTCTGCCCACAATCTGCATACCCATAACCTCGCACCAATTGCCGATTTTCGCATTATGAAGAGGATGTTAGTGCAGCTCATGTGAATTTTCTATGTGCCAGTACCTTTTGTTCTGCGAATTAACACACTCGGTTAGATGGAACCACTTTTCCACTTTTCATCAGACATTATATATTGCAACGGGCAGTGACGGATCATCATTGGGGCGAACCGCACGAGCCCCCTCATGCCTGGTGGCATCGCTAGCACCGGATGGGGGCCCCAGTGCTAGCGACAGCCACATTCACTTGTATTTGTGTCTGCAGGAAGCAAATACAAATGAATACTATAGGCTGCAGGCCACGTTAGGCCTGCAACCAATAAGGCGCTGGGAAGACTCCCTGCACAGGCCGGCGTAATGACGTCACTGCATCATGCTGGTCTGCGCATGCGTCCTGTTGCGGGAACGGGGCAAGGTAAGCAAAATATTTTTTATTTTATTTGTTGTTTTTTTTGTTCGGGGTGGGGCGCTGTGTAGCACTATATACAAGAAGGGTGGGGGGGAGCGCTGTGTAGCACTATATACAAGAAGGGGGGAAAGCACTGTGTAGCTCTATAAATAAGAAGGGGGAACGCTGTGTATCACTATATACAAGAAGGGGGAGCGCTGTGTATCACTATATACAAGAAGGGGGAAGAACTGTGTAGCACTTTATACAAGAAGGGGGAATCGCTGTGTAGCACTATATACAAGAAAGAGAAGAAGCACTGTGTAGCACTATATGCAAGAAGGGGGAGCGCTGTGTAGCACTATATAAAAGGGGGGAAGTGCTATGTAGCACTATATACAAAGGGGGAAGCGCTATTTAGCACTATATACAAGGGGGGAAGGGCTGTGTAGCACTATATACAAGAAGGGGGGAAGCTGTGCAGCACTTTACACAAGGGGGAAGCTCCATGTGGTATTATATACAAGAAGGGGGAAGCTCTGTATAGCACTATATACAAGAAGGGGGGGAAGCGCTGTTTAGCACTATATACAAGGGGGGAAGTGCTGTGTGGCTCTATATACAAGGGGGGAGTGCTGTGTAGCACTATATACAAGGGGGGAAGCACTGTGTGGTACTCTATACAAGAAGGGGGGGCGCTGTGTAGCACTATATACAAAAAGGAGGGGGAATCACTCTAGCACTATATACAAGGGATGGGGGGAGCGCCGTGTAGCAATATATACAAAAAGGGGGGAGCGCTGTGTGGTACTATATACAAAAAGGGGGGAAGCGCTGTGTAGCACTATATACAAGAAGGGGGGGTAAGCGCTGTGCAGCCCTATATACAAGAAGAGGGAGCGCTGTGTAGCACTATATAAAAGAAGGTGGGAAGTGCTGTGTAGCACTATATACAAGGGTGGAAAGAGCTGTCTGGTACTATATACAAGAAGGGGGAGAAGGACTGTGTAGCACTATATACAAGAAGGGGGAGGGCTTTGTGACACTATATACAAGGGGGGCCAAAGCGCTGTGTGGCACTATATACTAAGGGGGATGCTCTGAGTGGTGCCATATACAAGAAGGGGGAAGCGCTGTGTAGCACTATATACAAGAAGGAGGGCGAATCGCTCTGTAGCACTATATGCAAGGGGCAGGGGGAAGTGCCGTGTAGAACTATATACAAGAAGGGGAGTGCTGTGTACCACTATTTACAAGAGTGGGAAGCGCTGTGTGGTACTATATACTAAAAGGGGGGAAGCGCTGTGTAGCACTATATACAAGAGGGGGAAGCGCTGTTTAGCACTATATAGAAGGGGGGAAGTGCTGTGTAGCACTTTATACAAGGGGGATGTGCTGTGTAGCACTATATATAAGGGGGAAAAGCGCTGTGCGGTACTATATACATGAAGGGGGGAAGTGCTGTGTAGCACTATATACAAGAAGGAGGGGGAATCGCTGTGTAGCACTATATACAAGGGGGTGAAGCACTGTATCACACTATATACAAGAAGGGGGAAGCGCTGTGTAGCACTATATACAAGGGAGGAGTGCTATGCAGCACTATATACAAGAAAGGAGAAGAGCTCTGTAGCACTATATACAAGAAGGGGGAAGCAATGTCTAGCATTATGTACAAGAAGGGGGAGCGCTGTGTGACACTATATACAAGGCGGGGAAGCGATGTGTGACACTATATACAAGGCGGGGAAGCGATGTGTGACACTATATACAAGGGGGAGCACTGTGTGGTACTATATACAAGAAGGGGGGGAAGCGCTCTGTAGCACTCATTTGCTAATGTTTGCATAAAAAGGTAGTGTTAACATTAGTTACGGCGCGGCCGATCGGTTGTGGAGAAGTTAGGGTAGCAGCTCAGGCCCTATGGTCTACTTAATCTGCCACTGGCAACGGGTCCAAATTCCAGTCTATGTTCATCATATCCAGTAGCCAAATACAATTCGCCACATGTTTCTGTGTATTTTCCTCCTTTAAGGGCGGATTTACGTCCGTGTACCCCGCGTGGTTTTCACGCTGGTCGCACGGACCTATGCAAGTCTATGAGGCAGTGCAGACTGTCCGTAAAACTCACGACATGTTCTATATTTGAGCGTTTTTCGCGCATCACGCACCCATTGAAGTCAATGGGTGCGTGAAAATCACGCGCATCACACGGAAGCACTTCCGTGGGACGCGCGTTATTCGCGCAACAGCAGTAAAAGAATGAATGTAAACATAAAAGCACCACGTGCTTTTCTGTTTACAAACATCCAAACGGAGTGTCATAATGATGGCGGCTGCGTGAAAAGCACGCAGCCGCGCATCCATATGAACATGACACACGGAGCTGTCACGCTGCTGCCACGCGCGCAAAATGCAGCATTTTTTGCACGCGCAAAACGCTCACGTTCGTGTGAATCCGCCCTAAGTCTTGCACAAATGACACTCAATCTGGCTTCTGCTGAAGAGACTTCAGTATATGTCGACATGTTGTTCTGCTATCGTGCGCATGCTGGAATAATTTTTGCATAGATTTCCTCGAGCTTTTCATAATCTTCCCCTGGATGTCTGCAACAACGTCACCTGTCCGAACAAGTGGTAATCTATTTTTCTTGGCATCGGACACGCATCCTGGGTTACGCTTCGCCCGCACCAAACTATGTATAGTGTTTGTAACGGGAAGGCCTGAAAATTTACAGGTAAACAGTCCTGTGTATCTTTGAATGAGCTGGACACATGCACAACACTACTGCCCACACCAAAGAGTACCACTCGACTGCCAGGGAAGGATGCGATCATTAATTTCTTAAAATTCTGTGGTAAAATGAAATCTGAGATCTAATCGTTTACTATGGGCAACAAAGACAGTTTTACTGTAAGGCAGTTCTGATGAATGAAGCCAGATAAGCATTATCCTGTACAAACCACACAAGCGAAACAGTGTCCTGTTTTTCGTGGCCCACCCTGTATAAAAATGACATAATTCCATAATACCAGAATACTTTAAATAACCCTGTAAAATATTTTTGTGACAGCCTAGCACCACCACCTGGCACAAACATTCTGCAGTATCAGTAACAATACAATCGCTGCAGAGAAAATCTTTTCCAGTAATGAATCACTACATTATGAATGTGACAGTGATTTCTTTATTCTTATGTTATTTGCACACATACAACTGAATGCAATAGTTAATTGTGTTTGGGTCCCTAGAAGGGGTCCATCTGTACCTTCTGTGTTATTATTGAATTGAACATGTTAAAAGAAACACAATGTAAGTATACTAAAAATATATAAGTATACAACAATAATATCATATTATATATCATATCATATATCACATTAATATATCTCTGGATATATATTGATATATTGGATAGATAGACGGACGGATGGACAGATAGATAAAGAGAGGGTGTTGTAGCTGAAGAAATTAAAATCCAATGGACCTGTCACGTCCTCTGACATCTAAACCAGCTGAAAAGTTTAGCAGCCGCTTCAGCATTGAGTGCAGTTACATAGTTAAAGGGCCGGCCTTAGGGGTGTGCAACCTGTGCCGTCGCACAGGGCGCATCACTTTAGCAGGTGGAAAAGCGCGTTGAGCTGGCTCCCTTCCCCTGCTTGTTTTCAGAAGCGCCCGGTGACTCAGCAGTCGCTTCTTCACTCAGTGCCGCCGCTACCACAGTAGCAGCCATATCGGCTGCTAGCGGCGACACCGGGCATGAGAGCGGTGGCGCCGCTGGCAGCCGCTGGCAGCCACTGCGGCTGCTACAGCAGCAGCGAAGGCACTATAGATGAGCAGGGAAGTACCTGCTCTGCTATCAACTAGCGTCACTGAAGCTCCCTGAAGGAGCGTATCCCAGTGTGGCCGGGGATTCCGCTCCTGGAAAGGTCCGTTTTATTTCTCTGACCATGAATGGAAACAGACAACTGGAGCTTCTCCTGGAGTGGAATCCCCATCCACAGCGTCGGCAACTCTGTGGACGGGGATTCCGCCTCAGGAGTTTCCCCTGATGTGACTGTCCATATATGGAAGGAGAAATCAAGCAGAGCGCTCCAGGAGTGGAATCCCCGGCCATACATGGATTCCGCTCCTTCAGTGGCAATATCTACAGGAAGGGTGGGGTGCTATCTACAAGGGGGCTGTGGACTGTGTGGCACTAACTACAATGGGGCTGTGGGCTGTGTGGCACTACCTACAAAGGGGCTGAGGGCTGTGTGGCACTGCCAACAAGTGGGCTGTGTGGCACTACCTACTAGAGGGCTGTGTTGCACTCCCACACCAGGGGGCTGTGTAGCGCTCTCTACAGGGGGCTGTGTGGCGCTTTCTGCAAGGGGGGCTGTGTGATGCTATCTACAAAGGGGCTGTGTGGCGCTATCTACAAAGGGCTGTGTGGTGCTTTCTACAAAGGGCTGTGTGGTGCTTTCTACAAGGGGGCTGTGTGGTGCTTTCTACAAGGGGGCTGTGTGGCGCTATTTACAAGGAGGCTGTGTGGCGCTATTTACAAGGGGGCTGTGTGGCGCTACCTACAAGGGGGCTGTGTGGTGCTACCTACAAGGGGACTGTGTGGCGCTACCTACAAGGGGCTGAGTGACGCTACCTACAAGTGGCTGTGTGGCGCTATCTACAGGGGGAACCTGTGAGTGGTGGGCTGATGGTCATTTTACTGTGAGTGGGGGGCTGATGGTCATTTTACTGTGAGTGGCGGGCTGATGGTCATTTTACTGTGAGTGGGGGGCTGATAGTCTTCAAGTGGTTTCCACCTCTGACCTCCAATTGAAATTAATAGGAGGCAGAGAATACCTGCGGCGCTCGTTTGGTGCTTTTATTCCCCTGCGTCTTTTGCATTAGCTTCAACGGCTTAAGAAAAAACACAAAAAAAAGGTCAAACAACGCTGTCAATTCCTAAACTCTGTGTGAACATACCCTACGAGTGTAGTGCTTGTTTTTAACCATTTTCTCTCTTTCTCTAAACAATTTTTGGTAGTTGGTAGGGGTGCACTGAGTAAATTTTATTTTTCCAGTGCTGCCTTGAGTCCGAAAAGGTTGGGATCTCTGTAGTAGGCTACAGGATCATGCCAGCCTACGCAAGGATCCCGTCGTGGAGCAGCTCAGTTCGTCATGGGAACAGGGCCTAGGTGAGTACAATTTTTGTTTTTGTTTGGGGACACTGTCTACAAGGGGGAGGTGGCGGACTGTATGGCACTGTCTACAAGGCGGAGGTGGGGGGCTGTATGGCACAATCTTCAAGGAGGAGGTGGGGGATTATGCCACTGTCTGCAGGGAGGCTGTATGGCAAAATCTACAAGGGGGCACTATACTTCGTGGGGGGCCACTATGCGGACATTATACTGTGTAGGGGCACTACACGGGGCATGATACTGTGGGCACCGTTAGAGGACAAAATACTGTGTCCTTGAAGGGGTTGTAATATATTATATTACTAAATATTATTATTATTATACTGTATGAGGGCACTAAAGAGGCATTATACTTTTTTTTAAGGGGCATTTTTTTTTACTGATGGGGTGGGGCGCCGAAAGATAATTTTGCACTTTGTGCAGTTGAAAAAAGACACGCGCGCATTAGTGCTGGTTTTATGTTCTTTCTAGCTGACCGTGTTGCCCTGGTCCCGTTAGTTTTGGTGACCTGTAAGCGAAGACTGTCATGTGAGTGGTCCCCAGGGCTCAGTATCTATGACTGAGATTTACAGTGAGTCCTGGGTACCGCCCACTTGACAGTCTACACTTACAGGTCAGCGAAACTAATGGTACCGAAGGTATGGAAACGCGGGTGACTAGAAAGAAAAGAGAACCAGCACTGCACTCAGCGCTGCAGCGGATAGTAGGCTATACAGTTGGTTTTAACTGTAAGGGTATGTTCACACGCACAGTCAAAAACGTCTCAAAATATGGAGCTGTTTTCAAGAGAAAACAGCTCCTGATTTTCAGACGTTTTTTGCGCCACTCGCGATTTTCGCTTCGTATTTCACGGCCGTTTGTGGAGCTTTTTTCAATAGAGTCTATGGAAAACGGCTCCAAAAACGTCCCAAGAAGTATCCTGCACTTCTTTTTCGTGGCCGTTTTTTAACGCGTAAAAACACATCGTGAAAAACGCTCCGTCGGAACAGAACGCTGTTTTCTTATTGAAATAAATGGGCAGATGTTTGGAGGCTTCCGATTTTTTTGGCCGTTTTTTGGCGTTTACGGCCCGGAAAACGGCCGAAAATAGGCCGTGTGAACATACCCTAAGGGTATGTGCACACGCTTAGCAAAAAACGTCTGAAAATACGGAGCTGTTTTCAAAGGAACTCGCGTTTTTCGCTGCTTTTTTTACGGCCGTTTTTGGAGCTGTTTTTCTATAGAGTCAATGAAAAACGGCTCCAAAAACGGCAAAATATGAATGTGTGACAGGTGTATTTATCTAGAGTGAAATATGTTTGTATTATAACACAGCAGCCGTTTAAACAGAACAAAATTATTATATTGTATCAGTAAACGATAATGATTTATTTCCTGCTTAGGGTATGTGCACACACACTAATTACGTCCGTAAAGGACGGACGTATTTCGGCCGGAAGACCCGGACCGAACACAGTGCAGGGAGCCGGGCTCCTAGCATCATACTTATGTCCGATGCTAGGAGTCCCTGCCTCGCTGCAGGACAACTGTCCCGTAATGAAAACATGATTACAGTACGGGACAGCTGTCCGGCAGCGAGGCAGGGACTCCTAGCATTGTATATAAGTATGATGTTCGGTCCGGTACTTGCGGCCGAAATACGTCCGTCAATTACGGACGTAATTAGTGTGTGTGCACATACCCTTAAAGTGAAGCTCCCCTTCATGCAATTGTCATGTTAAGGGCATGCCCAGACGTGGCGGAATTCTTCCGCAACTGTCCGCATCAATGCCGCACAGAATCTGCGTTGCAGATTCTGTTGCGGATCTGCCCAAAATGGGCAATAAATTGATGCGGACTGGCCGCTGCGTATTGAGGTGAAAGTACTTCCATTCTCTCTATCAGTGCAGGATAGAGAGAAGGGACAGCACTTTCCCTAGTGAAAGTAAACGAATTTCATACTTACCGGCCGTTGTCTTGGTGACGTGTCCCTCTTTCGGCATCCAGCCCGACCTCCCTGGATGAAGCGGCAGTCCATGTGACCGCTGCAGCCTGAGATTGGCTGCAGCCGTCACTTAGACTGAAACGTCATCCTGGGAAGCCGGACTGGAGGAAGAAGCAGGGAGTTCTCGGTAAGTATGAACGTCTATTTTTTTACAGGTTGATGTATATTGTTATCGGAAGTCACTGTCCAGGGTGCTGAAACAGTTACTGACGATCGCTTAACTCTTTCAGCACCCTGGACAGTGACTATTTACTGACGTCGCCTAGCAACTCTCCCGTAATTACGGGTGCACACACACGTAGTCACCCATAATTATAGGTGCACACACGTAGTCACCCGTAATTACGGGAGCCCCATTGACTTCCTCAAGTCTGGCTATAGACCTAGAAATACACATAGGTCCAGCCAGAATGAAGAAATGTCATGTTAAAAAACCAATATGCTCCGCAGCACACATAACATCTACATTACATCTGCGGACTGCAATGAGTCCGCAAACAGTCCGCCACACGTCCGCAACAACCATTGTATGCTGCGGACACCAAATTCCGCACCGCAGCCTATGCTCCGCAGCGGAATTGTCGGCAACGTGCAAACGAACCCTACTAAAAAGCTGTGGAAGGCAATGGAGAAACGGGTCCGCTGCGGATTCCAGAGCATTTCCGCCACGTCTGGCCATGCCCTAAGAGCTTTCCTAAGCTTCTATCTACGCTATGGGCTATGATGAATGGCTGCCCCTACCTGTTATAACCAAGTAATTTTTCAAGTTACCCTATGTCAAAAAACAAAACAACACATCAAGTGGGCTTTACGCCATGCTCACAGTATCCCCCTGAATAAGTGTATTTTTTTTGCTGACAACCCCTGGCCCACCAGGATCGAAAAGGTCTAAAAGCAGCAGAACAATGCTTATTTGTAATAAGGATATATTGTATTATAAACTGCCACTGTTTATCTATATTAATAGAAAGGAATAAATTTATATATATTGTATATATAGTGTCTTATAATAGCTGATCACTAAGAAATAAACCGAGGGCTGATTACCTATGTAATTCAGAGATTTTATCGACCTTGTGCCGTTTCTTGTAATATATACATATTATCTATGGTTTAGTCTTTGAGTAAACTGTATATTTCTCAGAGGAGCTAGAGAAGCAGGAGATGTTTTTCATATTGCTGCTATGGAGACAGTTATGTCGTCAATGCTTTGCTTCTTGTCTTACTGCCAACTCCAGTTCTCCAGAAATTCAAATCTGCTCCTGGTTTTGTAAATCTCTACAGATTACAGCCCCCTAACATTTCAATTTACAGAAGACACTTTCCTAGCTGTTGAAGTCTCTACAGAGATACAAGGTACGAACACTTCATTATAGAAACTTGTATAAAACCCAGCTTATTATACGGAACACAATATCAACTTCAATACTAAGCAAATGCATCATTTTTACAGAAGCAATAAAGCAGAAAGGCGCTTTTAAAAGCCACAATACAAAGGCAACATGAGGTACAAAAATGACATTAGATAAGGAGGGATGGCGGGAACATACAGCCACATGGTGGAAATAGCACCTTCGTGTAATTTACCTTTGTGTAAGTTATTAATAAACAATACTGAGTTTTTGTATTGTTAATGTTGAAAAACAATGCCAAATTTAAGTAAATTACTGTGTCTGGATTATAATAACCTTAGGCAATTTTATTCTTTATCCCACTCTCAACCAAAACCATCATTCTTTCAAGGTAGCATTTCCTTCCCCTCCCCAAAAAACGCAAATTTTTGAGAAAAGCAGTGTCCACATACCTGTATTATGTGTCTTATTTCCTCCTAAATGCGCAAAAACCCACATATATTAATTTGCGCGATGTATGCTAACTAGCTGGGGTCTTAAAAGATATGGGGAACAACCCCCGAAACATATATTTGCACCCCCCCCCTCCGAAAAATAAATAAATTTTTACATACATATCGGAGATAGCATATTTATAAGTCTAATGCTCCGATAGCTCTACCGCTGGATAGAATTGGATGCATAGTCTTAGCAGACAGTATCACACATGATAGGCTTAGATACATAGCCCCAGCAGACAGTATCACACCTGATAGACTTAGGGCTCATTCACACGAGCGTGATTCTCGTTAGTGTGTTGTGTGTTGAACCAACACTTTGGAAAGAGAAAGTTCAAAATGGAATCTATACAATCGGTCATAAATATTATCCAAGTAGATTTTCTAGCCACTATCGATCTGCAAGATGCATACCATCATATCCCGGTCCTGAAGAAAGACAGGAAATTTCTTCGGTTGGCAATTCTTCTTCAGCATCAAGTCTTACATCTTCAGTTCACCTGCCTGCCCTTTGTGATAACATCAGCACCCGAGTGTTTACGAAGGGAGCGGTGGTACTATCTGCAGTACTACGAATGAAAGGGATCTTCGTATGTCCTTACTTGGACGACTGGCTGGTGAGAGACCCGTCAGAAGACATGCTTACAAAGCACCTATAAGTTTCATGATAAACCTCCAAAAGTCTCATCTAACACCATGCACCAGGTTGAAATACTTAGGATTCATGGTAGGCACGCAAGAAATGTCGCTGACATTGTCCAGCGACCAAATATATTCTATCCATCAAGGAGTTCAACAACTAATATCACTGAGTCACTGCTCAGGCCATGAGAGTGTTAGGCCTTCTAACATTGGCTATCGAGGCAGTACCCTGGGCAAGGGCACACATCCGAATGTTACAATCCATCATACTGAAAAGTTGGGACAAGAAAATAGTGTCTCTTGACACCCTAATGTCAATGTCTTCGGACGTGAGACGGGACCTCCAGTAGTGGCTGGTACTCTACCATCTAGATTGAGGCAGGTCTCTGAGACCAGCTCATACTCCTCACTACGGATGCCTCAGGCTCAGGCTGGGGTGCACATGTGGGGACATCATGGGTGCAAATAAATGGTCCAAACACGACAGCTGCCTTTCATCCAACATGAAAGAACTCATGGCGATCAAACTAGCCCTATTACACTTTCAGACTGTACTCCATCGTCACAATGTCCAAATTCAGTCAAACAACCTCCCCGCAGTATTTTATGTAAACAAACAGGGGGGGCACTAGAAGAAATTCCCTCAAAAAGGAATGCAGTCAGATCATGCGGTGGGCAGAACACAATCTGAGATCAATCTCCGCAGTCCACATTCGTGGAGTGTTGAATCTGAGAGCAGATTGGCTGAGCAGGAAAGTCAGCCACTATGTCGTCTTCCTCGACCTTCATTAAACATTATAGGCGCGACTTATTTTCTTCTGAAAATTCTGCCTTTGGCAAAAAAATACTGGTGCAAGTATCCAAAGCTTAACCACCCCCCCCCCCCCCCCGCATATTCCCATTGTTTGTTAAGTCCCTTGTTAAGGAAGTGGAAAATTTACCTGAAATTTTAATTTCCTGGAGTCCGTAGGCAGCACAAGTTTCCCACCCTATATATACTGCTGCATACGTTATGCTTTATGAAGGGATTTTGGGCTCTATTTAACCCCTTCCCGCACCTTGACACTAATGCACGTCAATGTGTGCAGTAAGTTCGTGCACCTTGACGTGCAGTAACGTCTGTGCTTTGACAGTTAACTGCCGCGCGGCGCTACACCGCAGCGGCGGTTAACTGTGCAGGGTGTCTACCCTGCATACCCCGTTGCCGATCAGCGGCCCATCGCCGCTGATTTTGGTAGCTAACCCCTTAATTGCGATTTTGAACGCCACAAGGTGTTTAGCGCCGATCGGCAGCCCCCATGTGAAATCACGGGGCCTGGCGATGGTACACATGGCAACCGGACGCCAGACAATGGCTTCCGGGCTGCCATGTACAGAAGCCTATGAGGACCAGCCTCTGCTGGTCCTCCTAGGCTTCCTGTCAGTGTGACTGTGACGTCACAATGACAGTTAGAATACATTGCAATACGTGTGTAGTGTAATGTATTCCAGCAGCGATTAGAGCTGCAAGTTTAAGTGTCCCCTAGTGGGACAAGTGAAAAAAGTAAAAAAAAGAATAAAAATGTTTTAAAAAAAGTGTAAAAATAAAGTTATAAGAGATATAAACAAGAACTGCTTTTTTTCCTAAAATAAGTCTTTTATTATAGGAAAAAAAATGAACACGTAAAAAAAAGGTACACATATTTGGTATCACCGCGTTCGTAACGACCCCAACTATAAAACTATAGTATTATTTTTCCCGCACGGTGAATACCGCAAAAAAAATAAACGAAAAACAATGACAGAATCACTATTTTTTGGTCACCAGCCCTCCCAAAATATACAATAAAAAGTGATCAAAAAGTCGCATGTACGTCAAAATAGTACCGATACAAACTGCAACCCGTCCCGCAAAAAACAAGCCCTTACACAGCTTTTTTGACTGAAAAATAAAAAACTTACGGCTCTCAGAATACGGTGACACAAAAAAAAAATTGTTTACTAAATAAGTTATTTTATTGCGCAAACGCTGTAAAACATAAAAAACGATATACATATGGTATCGCTGTAATCGTACTGACCCGCAGAATAAAATATAATGGTTATTTATAGCCCAGGGTGAACGCTGTAAAAAATAAATAAAAATCATTGTCAGAATTGATGGTTTTTGGTCACCTGGCTTGCCGAAAAATGGAATAAAAAGTGATCAAAAAAACTGGCATGTACCCCAAAATGGTACCAATGAAATCGACAGATTGTCCCGCAAAGAATAAGCCCTCACACGGCTCCGGTGGTGAAAAAATAAAAAAAGTTCTGGCTACCAGAATATGGCGATGCAAAATGTGCAGTATTCCAAAAGCGGATAAGATCAGGCGCCATTTATAAGTGCCACAAAGGCCACATATCTGCGGATTATTATTTATTTACCCCATTATCATGCCCCTGATTTACTCTGCTCTGCCCAGCCTACATGTACCCCCACATTATAAACTGAAATACCAGCAAAACGCCAGAGTTACTACCAAGCAAAATCTGCGCTCCAAAAGCCAAATGGCGTCCCTCCCTTCTGAGCCTTACAGCGTGCCCAAACAGCCGTTTACGTCCACCGATATGGCATCGCCATACCCGGGAGAACCCGTTTAAAATTTTATTAGGTATTTGTGGCACAAACTGGGCACAACATATAGTGCACTAAAACGGCACATCAGTGGAAAATTTTAATTTTCACTCCGCACCATCCGCTGCGCATTAAACCGGTTATTCACACACCATGACTTAATAGCATGTCGTGGTGTGGGGGGTGATATATGGAGCGTCTCACGCGCTGAGCCCGCACCATACGCTGTCAGTGTCAGCTGTGTATTACAGCTGATACCCGGAACTAACAGACAGAAACAGCGAACACGCTGTTACAGGAGCCTGTAAAAATTACAATATACTGCAATACATTAGTATTGCAGTGTATTCTACCAGTGATCTAACGATTGCTGGTTCAAGTCTCCTAGGGGGACTAATAAAATGTGTAAAAACAAAAGTAAATAGTTATTATTACTGGAAAAAATTTAATAAATATTTAAAGTCCAAAAATAAACCCTTTTCACATTTTTTATCTAAGTAATGTAAATAAAAAAACAAAAACACAAAATTGGTATCGCTGTGTCCGTAAAAGTCCAAGCTATTACAATATACCATTATTGAACTCGCACGGTGAACGCCGTGAAAAATAAAGAATTTTAAACGGCAAAATCACAGTTTTTTGGTCACCTCCGCTCTACCAAAAAATTGAATAAAAAGTGCTCAAAAAGTCTTATGTACCAAAAAATTGTACCAATAAAAATTACAGCTCGTCCCGCAAAAAAATAAGCCTTCACACCACTCTATTGATGGAAAAATAAAAAAGTTGTGGATCTCGGAAAGCGGGGAGGAAAAACGAAAAAGAAAAAACAAAACATGGATCAGTTCGGAAAGGGTTAATTACTTTCAAATGAAAAAAAATTTATGACCACATGTGGGGTATAGTCGTACACGGGAAAAATTGCTTTACAAATCTTGGGGTGAATTTTCTCCTTTATCCTTTGTGAAATTGGAAAAATTCAACATTTTTGTGGAAATAATGTTGATATTAATTTTCACGGCCTAATTCTAATAAATTCTGCAAAAGACGTGTGGTGCCTAAATGCTCACTATACCCCTAGATAGATTCCTTAAGTGGTATAGTTTCTCAAATGGGGTTACTTTTGGGGGGCTTCCACTGTTTCGGTCTCTCAGTGGCTTTGCAAATTCGACATGACACCCAAAAACTATTCCAGCTAAATTTGAGCTCCAAAAGCCAAATAGCGCTCCTTTCCTTCTAAGCCCCGCTGTGGGTCCAAACAGCCGTTTATTACCACATATAGGGTATTTACGTAATCCGGAGAAATTGCTTTACAAATGCTGGGGTGCTTTTTCTCCTTTATTCCTTGTAAAAATTAAAAGTTCTTACAGAAAAAAAAGGAGATTTTTACCTTTACAGACTAATTCCAATGAATTCAGCAAAACAACTGTGGGGTCAAAATTCTAACTTTACCCCTAGAAAAATTCCTTGAGGGGTGTAGTTTCCAAAATGGGGTCACTATTGGGGGGTTTCCACAGTTTTCATCCCTCCAGTGCATTGCAAACGCGACACGATACTGAAAACTATTCCTGCAAAATCAGAATTCCAAAATCCAAATGGTGCTCCTTCTCTTCTGAGGCCTGCTGTGGGTCCAAACAGCAGTTTATTACCACATATGGGGTATTGCTATAATGGGGTCACTTTTGGGGGGTCTTTACTGTTTTGGTACCACAAGACCTCTTCAAACCTGACATGGTGCCTAAAATATATTCTAAAAAAAGGAGGCCCCAAAATCCACTAGGTGCTCCTTTGCTTCTGAGACATGTGTTTCAGTCCATTACCGCACTAGGGCCACATGTGGGATATTTCTAAAAACTGCAGAATCTGGGCAATAAATATTGAGTTGCATGTCTTAGGTAAAACCTTCCGTGGTACAGAAAAAATGAATTACAAATGAATTTTCGAAAAAAAAAAAAAAAGGAAATTTGTCAATTTCACCTCTACTTTGCTTTAATTCCTGTGAAACACCTAAAGGGTTAAAACACTTTCTGAATGCTGTTTTGAATACTTTGAGGGGTGCAGTTTTCAAAATGGGGTGATTTATGGGGACTTTCTAATATATAGGGCCCTCAAAGCCACTTCAGAACTGAACTGGTCCCTGAAAAAATAGGCTTTTGAAGTTTTCTTGAAAATATGAGAAATTTCTGCTAAAGTTCTAAGCCTTGTAACGTCCTAGAAAAATAAAAGAGTGTTCAAAAAACGATGCAAACATAAAGTAGACCTATGGGAAAAATAAACTAGTAAGTATTTTTTTCTGTGGTATTACTATTTGTTTTACAAGTAGATACATTTAAATTTAGAAAAATGCTATTTTTTGCTAATTTTCTCTAAATCTTGGTTTTTTTTACAAATAAATATTGAATTTATCGACCAAATTTTTTCCCTAACATAAAGTACTATATGTCACGAGAAGACAATCTCAGAATCACTTGGATAGGCAAAAGCATTCCGGAGTTATTACCACATAAAGTGACACGTCAGATTTGAAAAATCGGCTTCGTCCTGAAGGCCAAAACAGGCTCAGTCCTGAAGGGGTTAAGGCTTCCTGGGACCTCCTAATTGATTGATTACTGCAGAGTAATATATCTCTTCTATCAGGTCACATGAAGTATTTTAACCCTTAAGTCTGCTGCCTGCAGATTCCAGGAAATTAAAATTTCAGGTAAATTTTCCACATACATATATTTATATATATAGAGGAGACAGCATATCTATAGCACTACGACCCTATAGCTAGCTATGGATAGGATTAGATACATTGGCTCAGCAGACAATATCACACATGATAGGCTTAGATATAGGGCCCAGCTCGCTGACATTGCTGCTCCAGCGCTGGAACCAGGATAGGTAAGTATAAGAATTGTTTTGTTTTTTTATGTTACTAATTTTTTTGATGTGATTGTGTTTTTTTACAGGTTTGGTTGTTGGATTACGTCAGATTCGAGGACTACTTCGATGACAGCTTTTTTTATTCTCAATAAAATGGTTAATGAGGGTTGTGTGGGTGTTTTTATTTCAATAAAATATATTTTCTATGTCCTTGCATTTTTTTTAAACTTTATTACTACCGCCTTAGTAATGGCCACTCGCTGATTGACAGCGTCCATTACTAAGGCGGAGCATATTAGCCGGTGAAAAGGCTAACACTAACCCCCCATTATTATCCCAATACCCACCGACACCAGGGGTACCAGGAAGAGCTGAGTACGATCCAGTACCTGACCATCTGTAGTGATGGTCGGGTACTGGGGCGACTGCAGGCTGGTATTATTAGGCTGGGAAAGGCCAAAAACCGTGGGCCATCTAAAGCTGGTAATGCTAACCTGCTGCTGCTATGTTGTATCAGGCTAGTTATTAAAAATAGGGGACCGCATGATTTTTACATTTGAAAAAAATAATAATGTGGGCTCCCCTCCATTTTTCATAACTAGCCAGATACAACATAGCAGCAGCAGGCTAGCATTACCAGGGTGAGATGGTCAACTGTTTTTGGGCTCTCCCAGCCTAATGATACCAGCCTGTGGCCACCCCAGTACCCAGCCATCACTACAGATAGTCGGGTTCTGGATCGTACCCGGATCTTCCCGCTACCCCTGGTGGCGGTGGGTACCGGGGTAATTATGGGGAGTTAGTGTTAGCATCTGCACCGGCTAACAGTAAGCCCCACCTTAGTAATTGATGCTGTCAATCAGCCAGCGTCCATTACTAAGGCGGTAGTAATGAAGTTTAAAAATAAAATACAAAGACAAAGAAGAAATATTTTATTGAAATAAAAAACCTCCACACAACCCTCATTAACCATTTTATTGAAAATAAAAAAAGCCATCATCTAAGTAGTTCTCAAATTCGACGTAGTCCAACAACCGAACCTGTAAAAAAAACACAAACACAAAAAAACAAACATTAGTAACACAGGTTGCAGGCTTAGATACAGGGCCCATGTGTGATACTGTCTGTTAGACCATGTATCTATGCCTACCACAAGGTAGGCTTAGATACAGGGTCCCAGCAGACAGTAATATTATACTGTATGAGATTACTGTCTGCTGGTGCCCTGTATCTAAGCCTACTATGTGGCTCCGGGTGCAGAGGATGTCCTGACACCATCCAGCATCGTGACGTCACGCGCGGTGCACAGTGTCGTGACTTCCTGACGTGAGAAGACGTAAGTATAGTGTTATTACTATAGTAACAGGGGCCCGTGTATTTTATGATATAGGCCCCAGTTACTATAGTAAATTTTTATAGACGCGGTGCAGGGGGTAGAGGCACGGTCGAAATCACGACCGCAGTGACCCCGGTAGCTACACCACTGAATGTGGCAATCACTCGGGGATCCGGCACCGGGCCAAAGATCCGGCGCCTGGCCCCCGGAGGCCCGTTGCTAGCGATGCCCTTGCTAATTAGGCACAGAGAGTGCTCCAATCCAGGAAGTGTCCTGCATCTTACTCTGTAACGCCACCCCTTTCCCTCCCCTGTACACTTGCCTGACGTGGACACGGATTGCACGGCGCATTCGCAGGATTTGGATGAAGCAGCCGATGATTCATTAGCTTAGAAAATACATAGTGGGGTGTACAAGGTGGCATTACAGAGTAAGATGCCGGACACTTTCTAATCTGGAGGACTCGTTGTGCCTAATTAGCACATGATGCACGGATTATGTTTTTGGATGATCTCTCTGGCTGGTTACTTTTTATATTATCTTCTTTGTTTTATCTTTTTTATATAATCTTCCTGCGAGGTTATGTTCTTTTATGATCTTCCTGCCCATTATTTTCTTGTATGATCTTCCTACCTGGTTACTTTCTTATGCAATTTTCCTACCTGGTTACATTCTAATGTGATTTTACAAACTGGTTACATTCTTACACTACCGTTCAAAAGTTTAGGGTCACTTAGAAATTTCCTTATTTTTGCAAGAAAAGCACAGTTTTTTTCATTGAAGATAACATTAAATTAATCAGAAATACACTCTATACATTGTTAATGTGCTAAATGACTATTCTAGCTGCAAACGTCTGGTTTTTAATGCAATATCTACATAGGTGCATAGAGGCCCATTTCCAGCAACCATCACTCCAGTGTTCTAATGGTACATTGTGTTTGCTAACTGTGTTAGAAGGCTAATGGATGATTAGAAAACACTTGAAAACCCTTGTGCAATTATGTTAGCACCGCTGTAAACAGTTTTGCTCTTTGGAGGAGCTATAAAACTGACCTTCCATGAGCTAGTTGAGAATCGGGAGCATTACATTTGTGGGTTCGATTAAACTCTCAAAATGGCTAGAAAAAGAGAGCTTTCATGTGGAACTCGACAGTCTATTCTTGTTCTTAGAAATGAAGGCTATTCCATGCGAGAAATTGCCAAGAAACTGAAGATTTCCTACAACGGTGTGTACTACTCCCTTCAGAGGACAGCACAAACAGGCTCTAACCAGAGTAGAAAGAGAAGTGGGAGGCCCCGCTGCACAACTGAGCAACAAGACAAGTACATTAGAGTCTCTAGTTTGAGAAATAGACACGTCACAGGTCCTCAACTGGCAGCTTCATTAAACAGTACCCGCAAAACGCCAGTGTCAACGTCTACAGTGAAGAGGCGACTCTGGGATGCTGGCCTTCAGGGCAGAGTGGCAAAGAAAAAGCCATATCTGAGACTGGCTAATAAAAGGAAAAGATTAATATGGGCAAAAGCACACAGACATTGGACAGAGGAAGATTGGAAAAAAGTGTTATGGACAGACGAATCGAAGTTTGAGGTGTTTGGATCACACAGAAGAACATTTGTGAGACGCAGAACAACTGAAAAGATGCTGGAAGAGTGCCTGACGCCATCTGTCAAGCATGGTGGAGGTAATGTGATGGTCTAGGGTTGCTTTGGTGCTGGTAAAGTGGGAGATTTGTACAAGGTAAAAGGGATTTTGAATAAGGAAGGCTATCACTCCATTTTGCAACGCCATGCCATACCCTGTGGACAGCGCTTGATTGGAGCCAATTTCATCCTACAACAGGACAATGACCCAAAGCACACCTCCAAATTATGCAAGAACTATTTAGGGAGAAAGCAGGCAGCTGGTATTCTATCTGTAATGGAGTGGCCAGCGCAGTCACGAGATCTCAACCCCATAGAGCTGTTGTGGGAGCAGCTTGACCGTATGGTACGCAAGAAGTGCCCATCAAGCCAATCCAACTTGTGGGAGGGCCTTCTGGAAGCATGGGGTGAAATTTCTCCCGATTACCTCAGCAAATTAACAGCTAGAATGCCAAAGGTCTGCAATGCTGTAATTGCTGCAAATGGGGCATTCTTTGACGAAAGCAAAGTTTGAAGGAGAAATTTTTTATTTCAAATAAAAATCATTATTTCTAACCTTGTCAATGTCTTGACTATATTTTCTAGTCATTTTGCAACTCATTTGATAAATATAAGTGTGAGTTTTCATGGAAAACACAAAAGTGTCTGGGTGACCCCAAACTTTTGAACAGTAGTGTATATGGTCTTCCTGCCTGGTTACTTTCTTGTTTGATCTTCTTGCCTGGTTACTTTCTTGTTTGATCTTCTTGCCTGGTTACTTTCTTGTTTGATCTTTCTGCCTGGCTACTTTCTTGTATGATCTTCCTGCCCAGCTACTTTCTTGTATGATCGTCCTGCCTGGCTACTTTCTTGTATGATCATCCTGCCTGGCTACTTTCTTGTATGATTGTCCTGCCTGGCTACTTTCTTCTATGATGTTCCTGCATGGTTTTGTTCTTTTATGATCTTCCTACCCGGTTACTTTCTAGAAGATTTGTTCGATTGGTTACTTTTTTTTATTGTTCTCACTGACTGGTTACTTTCTTCTATGACCTTCTTACCTGGTTACTTTCTGTTTGTTCTTCCTTCCTGGTTATTTTTTTTTATATGATCTTCCTGCCTGGTTACTTTCTTTATATGATTTTCCTGCTAGGTTACTTTCTTTCTAGAAGATCTACTCGCTGGGTTACTTTTTTTTATATGTTCCTATTGCCTGGTTACTTTCTTCTATGACCTTCCTACCTGGTTACGTTCTAATTGTTCTTCCTTCCTGGTTACTTTTTTTTATATGATCTCGCTGCCTGGTTACTTTCTTTATATGATTTTCCTGCCTGGTTACTTTCTTGTTTGGTCTTCTGGCCAGGTTGCTTTCTATAATATCTCCTTGACTGGTTACTCTTTTTATATGTTCTTCTTGCCTGGTTACTTTCTTGTATGAACTTCCTTCCTGGTTAGCTTCTAGTATGATATTCCTACCTAGTTATTTTCTATATGATTTTCATGCCTGGTAACATTCTTATATGATCCTCCTGCCTGGTTACATTCTTGTACGATGTCCCTGTTTGGTTATTTGCTTGTATGATCTCCCTGCCTGTTTACTTTCTTGTATGTTCTCCCTGCCTGTTTACTTTATTGTATGATCTCTCTTCCTGGTTACTTTCTTGTATGATCTTCCTTCCTAGTTATTTTTTCTTGTAAGTTACTTTTTCTTGTACTTGTTGCTCACTTGGACTTGTAAATGGACACTAACCTTTAAAATACCTTATGCTAATCTAATAGTATACCTGATTTATATCAACTTTGTCATTTATTTACTGTAAAAATGTCATTTTATCCATGCAAATTCTGTATGAACGTACTGCCACTCGGTGTCTCCCTTACTATAATTTACTGTCTCCCCTTGTTGTCAAGAAAAAATAATTTCTAGTTACAGAGCAGAGGAGACAGACTGCAGGAGGGCTGTTCATAGAAGTCTATGGAGTGGGGAGGGCTAAGTAGGGGGAAGAAGCAGAGAAACAGGTACAGAAGAAGCAGAGGCACAGATGCTGCTGTCTATATAAGTCTATGGAAACTAAAGGGGGAGAAGAAGGAGGGACTAGAATAAGAGACACAGGCACACACAGATGTGCTGCAGCTGCTGGAAATTGTTGTATGTCACCACAGTGGCGGATTCTCAGCTACACTGCTTATTACTATTGTATAATGTCTTCCATGCTGTTGCAGCTTATATATATGTAATAGACGGAGATAGGAGAGCAGGATTCTCCACTTCTATCTTTGCAGTGTATGGCAGACTTGATAGCAGTTAGGCCTCATGCACACGACCGTAGCCGTGATTTTCGGGTCGGCCGGCTGCGGACTGTCAGCGGACTGTCAACCGCAGGCCGCCCGCAAATCGTGGGACATGCACATGGCCGCGGCCATTGTTTTTAATGAGCCCGGACCGCAGAACCGGGCCGTAATAAGACATGCCCTTTCTTTCTGCGGTCCGGGCTCCCGGGCCGTGCACGGACCGCAAAAACTACGGTCGTGTGCACGGCCCCATAGAAAAGAATGGGGCCGCAATTCTCCCGTGGATTTTCGGGGGAATTGCGGCCGCAAAAACACGGTCGTGTGCATGGGGCCTTAGTCTCTGCCCACTAGCTCAGAGACCATTGAGAATTAGAGATAGAGCCTGCAGAGGGGAAAACTGCTAAATAATGCTGAATACAAGTCACATAATGGTCAGAAATAGTGTTATTTCTTATGTACACATAACAGCTTATTCTAATAATTTGCCTGTAAAGCTAGGTACACATTAAGTCAAACCTCACTCTTTCTCTACAGTATCTCCCTGATTCATATTCATATACCTTGGTTCTCTCAGGTTACAAGACAGCATATATAGTGTCCCTTATCAATCTATTGGAAGCCGTTCCTTCTGTTCTTGTTCTAGTGGTGATCTGATCTCATTCAATCCCTATCACAGTGTATACTACCTGTTGAAATTGCACATTGCAAGGAGATATTTATGATTAGGACACAGACTTTTACAAAACTCTATTTCGGCATAATGTGAAAAAGGCACAGATAAATAGAATTTGTAGGACAATATAAATAATATAATATGAGCAATTATAACAAAAGTGTTCTACTTTAGTAATGAAGATCTTATATGGACACTTCTTCCAGTGTGACAGTTCCAGATTATACAAGGAAGGAGAAATGATTATGAAGATGGGTATGACAGCCTTTAAACTTAATGGTTTTATTTATTTATTTTTGTTTATTTTAGCAGTAAACACAGGTATCAAAATAAAGGGTAAATTAATGGGGGAGGGGTATACATAATTCATATAAAAATCGAAGGAAGCATTTCCCTTTTTCTGTACAAGAGAATTCCTGCAACAACACATCAACATCACAATGGGAGGCTATAAACATTGGACAACATTGCAATGTTCAGATGTCTTACTAAGGTCTTTGGTGAGTGAAAAAAAAAAAAGAGAGAAGAGGGGTTCCAGAATATAATATAAAAATTAAGCAAGGAGAAAATGTCCCAATTTCGAGAGACGACGTTTTGTTGCTGTAGCAACGTTAGTCTAAAGGCAGCAGGGTGCTGAGTTCTTTTCAGCTTCAAAATTTAAAGAAAAAAAGAATAGAAAGAAGACATTTTTGTCAGGCATGGAGTGGTCAACAGCTAAAGCAGCTTGAAGTATGCAGTAATACTGCAAGGAAAAAAAGCACATGAAAAAAAATGGAAAATATTTTGTGCTTAGTGTATGTCAGAATGCAAACAGAACTGAAGATGGATATGTATTGAACGATTCTTTCATTTTTTGCATCAAATCAAGAAATACTATATGCCATATACCATCACACAAACAGTGACATGTATGCTTTTCTTCATGAAATTCCCAAATATGCTGCACTTTACTTAAAAAAAGGGAGGCCAATTTTACAGAAGCATAATACAGTTAGTTCGGATCAGGATTTGTGGCTGTAATATGTGTGTAAAAGCATTAATGATTTGGTCTTGAACAATATGTGACATGATATGCTATGGGGTACTCTGACTCCTGAATCAACTTTGCCATTGGCTGGTATTAATGGGCAAGTATAAATTAGGCTAGGCTCACACCACATTTGGCAATTACATTTGGTGGGAACGCTTAAAGCCTTATGATCCAGACGTATTCAACTGTATACCTATGACGTGCATGCATTTACCATTGACTTATTTTAAAATAAATAGTATACCGTGCAGTATACGATTTTATCTGCATATAGTTGTAATGAAAACTGTAGTCAGCTACAACACAGTTAGAATGTATCCCAATGTATGACGGCCAAACACATGATAAAAAAAAACACTGTTTTGGCATATATTTGGGTAACAAAAAGCTATGGGCATGTTAGAATGATATGTTGGGAGATTTTGGCAATCTATATTCCGAGCATACCCCCTAAACGTGTGATCCTAGCATACTTGCCACACTAGTGTGCCACAATACAGTAAGATTGCCATTTCCAAGATCTAGTGCACTGCTCAGCTAGGTCGCTGCCAGGATGTCTACTTTAAATGCATGAGAGTCTGCATCAAAAATAGTCATAGAAATTGATCATGTTCTATTAAACAGAGAAAGATTTTCTAATCAGACTCCTAGGTGACTCATTTCTATACCGCTTAGTTCTCAAGTAGCTGTAGTGGACTGATGTTGGTCTTAGGTAAGTCCTCAAGGTAACTTACACTTTGAATGTCTGCAGAGCACCTCTCTCTCAGAAAAGCTGAATATTCAGAAAATAATGGGACAGATAATTACTAATAATTAGACTGTGAAGTCTAAGTATTAGAGAGTGTAAACTTAGACAAAGCAGTCAGAAAAGACGCCACATTTATCAACGTAATGCATGCTGTATAATCAATTTGGCCCATCGTGCTAGACACCTTTATCTTCCTTATACTACCACTTGGTTGCCTTAGTTTACAACAATTTTTTGGTTCAAAATTTTGGCGCACAGTGTCACATTTTAAGCTACGCCCATTTATGTTATATCACGACCCCTTTCTGGCTAAGCCACGCCCCTTGTCAAGCGGTTAAAAAAAAAAAAAAAAGAGTCTCTAAAACAGTTAAAAAATCTTTCGCACAGCATGTACGCCAGAATTCAATAAGAATAGTAAATCTGCACCTATATCTCTTCTGAAGGCCTATATTGTCCTTTGAAAGCAACAGGACTGGGAGGTTGGTTTTTAGCATCATTTTCAGGAGTATAACTTTCTTGACTTCTCTAAACAACAAAGTAATCCAGAAAAGGACTGTTTCTTTAACTTTTCACTAGAGACAAACAGGTCAGTGCTTCAGTTTATCCCCTTGTTTAATGGTGTAAAAATGAAGAGAATGGAAATGTGATCCAACATTATGCCTTATGCACAGGAGACGATAGCAGAAATATTCAGGAATACAAGCAGTTTACTGAACTATACAGAAGCCTTTTGCTGGGAATTCCTGGTGTATACATAAGTGCTTTGAGTGATGAATGAGGCTGCACTGCAACGTAATGAGCCCCAGACATGTCTGTGAATAAAGCTTGGTAGCGGTGAATGAGAGAGATAATGGGAGAGGCCTCATCTCTGTCAGTGTTATGTGTGAGGGTATGTGCACACGGCTTATTTTCGGCTGTTTTTCGGGTCGTAAACAGCCGAAAAACGGCCAAAAAATCGGAAGCAGAACACGTCCAAACATCTGCCCATTAATTTCAATAGGAAAAATGACATTCGGTTCTGACGGGCCCTTTTATTACACGGCCATTTTTAAAAACGGCCGCTTAAAAAAACGCACGCGAAGAAGAAGTGCATGTCACTTCTTGAACCGTTTTTGGAGCTGTTTTTCATTTACTCTATGGCATAACAGCTCCAAAAATGGGCGTAAAAAAAACGCAGCGAAAAATGCAAGTTGCTAAAAAAACGGCTGAAAATCAGGAGCTGTTTTCCCATGAAAACAAATCCGTATTTTCAGATGTTTTTTTAGTAAGCATGTGCTCATACCCTAAGTGAAAACTCAGAGGAATAAATAAAACACCTTGACAACCAGGGTGGCAGTAATATTCGTTATGTATAATTCCCTTATGCCCACAAATATATACAGCTCTATAGCGTGCCCCTATATGAGCTGAGCACAGACAACTAGCATATCTCGCCGACAGTAACTGGATGGATGATATAAAAAAAATGCCCCGTATCTGCCTCCCATTGGTAATGCGAATTAGGACAAGTTCCCATGGGTCAGATATGCTGCATAAAAATCTTGCAGCGTATCTGACCTGGAAACCGCATGAACTCCCTCCCTCTTCTCTGCACCTCCTGGGATTACGCTGCAGGCCATGTGACGCTGCAGCCTTTGATTGGCTGCAATGGTCACATAGGATGAAACGTCATCCCAGGAGGTCGAACTGCAGGAAGAAGGAGAGATTTCTGGATAAGTATGATATTTTTTTTTCCAGAGTTACGATTTTTGCGGCGGATTTGGTGTGATTCTGCCGCAATAGTCGCAACACTTGGCTTTCTGCTGCGGGTTTTGCATCACCATTGAATTCAATAAGGAAAACCTTAGGTTATGTTCACACGCTGTGTTTTCAGCTGTTTTTCGGGGTGTACACGCCTCGAAAAACGCCTGAAAGAAATGGAAGCTGAACGCCTCCAAACATCTGCCCATTGAAAAAACGTTGTTTCGTTCAGACGGGACATTTTTTCACGCGACCATTTGAAATAACGGCGAGTAAAACAACGCCCCATAAAAAGAAGTGCATGTCACTTCTTGAGCCGTTTTTGGAGCCATTTTTCATTGTGTCAATAGAAAAACAGCTCCAAAAACAGCTCCAAAAGACGCATCAAAAAACATTTGATGCTTTAAAAACGGCTGAAAATCAGAGGCTGTTTTCCCTTGAAAACAGCTCCGTATTTTACAGCCATTTTTACTTTAATGTGTGAACATAGCCATAATCTAGTAAAAAGGAGGCTCCAAAATCCACTCGGTGCTTCTTTGCTTCTGAGGCCTGTGTTTTAGTCCATTGGCACACTAGGGCCACATGTGGGATATTTCTAAAAACTGCAGAATCTTGGCAATAAATATCGAGTCACATTTTTCTGGTAAAACCTTCTATTTTACAGAAATTTTTTTAATAAAAAGGATTTTCTGCATAAAAAATTTAATTTGTAAATTTCACCTTTACTTTGCTTTCAATTCCTGTGAAACGCCTAAAGGGTTAAGAAACTTTATAAATGCTGTTTTGAATACTTTAAAGGGTCTCGTTTTTAAAATGGCGATTTATGGGGGTTTGTATTGTATAGGCCCCTCAAAGCCACTTCCCAACTTAACTGGTACCTAAAAAAAAGGCTTTTGACATTTTCTTCAAATTATGAGAAATTGCTGCTTATGTTCTAAGCCTTGTAATATCCTAGAAAAATAAGTGTTCAAAAAAATGTGCCAAAATACGGATGTAGCCATCTTTAACTTGATAACTTGCTGCAGCGTGATATCACACAACAAAAGTAATTGAAAATTCATTGAAAAAGTCAAGGTAAAGCATCTTGCCACTGTGTATTAAGGCCCCATGCACACGAACGTGCTTTTGCGGCCACAATTCCCCTGAAAATACACGGAAAAATTGCGGCCCCATTCATTCCTATGGGCCCATGCACACGACCATGGTTTCCACGGTCCGTGCATGGCCGAGGAGCCCGGACCGCAGAAAGAACGGGCATGACTTATTACGACCGTGTTCTGCAGTCCAGGCTCATAGGAAATAATGGACACGGCCATGTGCACGGCACGCAGTTTGCTGGCGACTAATGGGTGACACTCCGCCCCCGGCCGAGATTGTGTCACGAGAAAACAAACTCAGAACCTTTTGGATAGGTATAAGCATTCCACAGTTATTACCACATAAAGTAACACATGCCAGATTTGAAAAATTGGCTATGAGCCTTAAGGCCGGGTTCCCACGGGACGGATACGCTGTGTGAGGGTATGTTCACACGGAGTGTTTTCAGCCGTTTTTCGGACCGTAAATGTCCAGAAAAATGGCTGAAAAATCGGAAGCAGAATGCCTACAAACATCTGCCCCTTTATTTCAATGGTAAAAACGGCGTTCTGTTCCGGCGGGGAATTTTTTAAACAGCCGCGTAAAAAAAACGCCTGCGAAAAAGAAGTGCATGTCACTTCAGCCGTTTTTGGAGCCGTTTTTCATAGACTCTATAGAAAAACAGCTCCAAAAACGGCCGTTAAAAACGCTGCGAAAAACGCGACTTTGATTAAAAAACTTCTGAAAATCAGGAGCTGTTTTCCATTGAAAACAGCTCCGTATTTTGATACGTTTTTTTTTTGTGTGTGCACATACCCTGAAAATCACGCAGCGTGTGCAACCTAATTTTTCAGATGGAAATTTCACTGTGTAATTAAGCGCACATACTTACGCCCTCCCTCCTCTGACGTCCACTCCATGGATGACGTTTCAGGCCATGTGAAGCTGTGGCCTGTAATTGGCTGCAGCGGTCACACGGGATACAATGTCATCCCATGGGGCCGGTCTGGGTAAGCATGTTTGTTTTGTTTTTTTCTGTCGTTGTGATTTTTGCGGAATAAATGCTGTGAATATGCCGCAAAAGTTGCAACACATGCCTTTCTGTTGCAGGTTTTGCATTAGATATTCCAAGGAGTAACAGTGAAAAGGTATACGTTTAAATTACTAAGATGTAGAATTTCTGCCTGTATAAACGTTTAAAATGATTCTTTATTTATCAAATTATATTAAAATTGGTAGGGCACAACGTGCCAAAAGATCCAGGTACAGGCGTTGGCAACCAGATCAAAAAACGCAGACTGAATTGTATGTGAGACAAAAGAGACAGTCAGCACGCACCCATTCATGGATGCCTGACTGAGTCAAGGTGAATTGTCACAAAAACCAGTTCAGAATGCTTAGCAAATAATGATAAGATCTGATTGCCACAGATTAGTTAGCAGGCACACTCCCAACGCGTTTCTGCACCATGTAGGGGAGCGTCCTCAGGGGTACGAGTTGCCTGAATTATTAACGTAGAGTTAAGAAAGAGCCTGTCAGCTGATATTCAGCTGTTCGTTAGGTGTAACGACGCATATGAGACATCTGATAGTGGTCTAATGCGCGCCGGGGAAACTCGGAAGTTTTATCAACACAAGCCCCACCCATAGAGGCGTTGCGTAGTATCGGGCTGTCCAATGAGGGAGTAAGGCGTGTTGAAACCCACGCCCCCACACGGGGCAGCTCCATGGTAACCACGCAGCCAATAAGAAAGATGCATTAAGCATCGCTGGTAACAAGGGGGAACACAGGGTGGCCAAAACATACAAAGCCGATACCACGGCTGGAATAGGCGCCATGTATGCGACATAGGAAATCCAATGAGCACATCACTGCACACAAATCAGCCCAATTGCGTATCAACGGCAAATGCCAGACAACAATAGGATCATCAGATCCATAATTAAACGAAACATACAAAGATGACATCGGGAAACAAGTCTAATGGCACAAAGAAGTCAGAGAGAGGTCAGCGCCAGTATATACTAAATTGGCAGAGCATGTTACAGGAAAGGAAGATAGGATATAGACTCATTGAGGCCCAGTGGTTTGATGGTTTGCATCCTGAAGATCCACTGTGCTTCCTTCTGTAAAATACGTCTATCCCAATTGCCTCCTCTGGCAGGAGCATTGACATGTTCCATACCTTGGAACCTGATAGAAGATGGGTCTCCCTTGTGGTTGTCCCATATATGTCGAGAAACAGGGGTGTCAGCTTTCTTCTGAATGTCACAGATATGATCCCGAATTCTGCGTCTGAACTCCCTTATTGTTTTGCCAACATATTGCATACCACATTGGCACGTAATCAGGTACACCACCCCCTTGGTAAGGCAGTTGATAAATGACCTGTTGGAAAAGATGACTCCTGTTACAGTACTCTTGAATGTTTTACTTTTCCAAACAGAGCTACATGCTTTACATCTACCGCACTGGAAGGACCCAGTAACTGTGGTAGAAAGCCATGTGGTGGCAGCAGCAGGCATCTTCAGATGACTGTGCACCAATCTGTCCTTAAGATTGCGGCCCCTCCGAAAAGTGATCAGAGGACGGTCCCCAACTAAGCCCCCAACATCCGGGTCTGCTTTAAGGATGTCCCAGTATGAGGTAAGTATCTTTCTAACCTCAGAATGTGCAACGTCGTAGGTACCAATTATCCTCATGGCATTATCCTTTTCAAGAGGCATTTTAGGGTTCAATAGGGATTCCCTATTCGATGTAATGGCGTGTTGATATGCCGTTTTTAAAACGCCACTGGGATACCCTTTATGCTCAAATCTCTTTCTGAGACTATTGGCCGACCTTTGAAAATCTGACAGTGTGGTACAATTACGCCTAGCTCTAATATACTGACCCTTTGGGATGCCCATTTTCAGGGGTCTAGGGTGACAACTGTCCCATCTGAGAAGGCTGTTAGTGGCAGTACTTTTCCTAAAGATTTGTGTCTGGATATGTCCCTGGTCAGTCTTCTCTATTTGGATGTCAAGGAATGTAATATGATTATCCTTGATTTCCGAGGTGAAGTAAAGACCCAGGTCGTTAATGTTCAGAATTGAGACAAATTCACCAAATTCTGCTGTGGTACCCGACCACAGAATGAAAATGTCATCAATAAATCTTAACCATAATAAAATGGAAGAAACATATCTCTCCATTTTATCGCAAAACACAAACTCTCTCTCCCACCAGCCCAGATAAAGATTGGCATAGGTAGGAGCACAAGGACTACCCATGGCAACCCCCCTGAGCTGGTGAAAGAATCTTTGTTCGAAAATGAAGAAGTTGTGCTCCAGTACAAAACGCAACAAGGTAAGCACAAACTGATTATGCGCCCCAAACTGAGCCCCTCTCTCATTGAGGAAATACTCTACAGCACCACATCCCAAGGAATGGGGGATGGAGCTGTAAAGGGCCTCTACATCCAGACTGGCCAAACGAACATTAGATTCAACCTTAATCCCCTCAAGCTTCCTAAGGACCTCCATTGTGTCACGCACATAGGACGGGAGTGCCGTCACAAAGGGCCTCAAAATCCTATCCAAATAAATACTAGCGTTCTGAGACACACTATCGATCCCAGAGACAATGGGTCTTCCTTTTAATCTGTGGCAATCAGATCTTATCATTATTTGCTAAGCATTCTGAACTGGTTTTTGTGACAATTCACCTTGACTCAGTCAGGCATCCATGAATGGGTGCGTGCTGACTGTCTCTTTTGTCTCACATACAATTCAGTCTGCGTTTTTTGATCTGGTTGCCAACGCCTGTACCTGGATCTTTTGGCACGTTGTGCCCTACCAATTTTAATATAATTTGATAAATAAAGAATCATTTTAAACGTTTATACAGGCAGAAATTCTACATCTTAGTAATTTAAACGTATACCTTTTCACTGTTACTCCTTGGAATATCTCTTTAATCCTTATCTGTGTGGGGGATGGCAGGCTTTCTCACAGCCGATATTAATGTGGAAAGATGGATGTGTGATGCGAGAGAGGTATTCTCTGAGAGTGAATTACTGCCACAGTCACACAATTTAAGTATTAATAGTGCATTCAAACATCTTACGAAATCATACAAGGATCACATTAGGTCATGGTGGGAGGTCCAGACTATTGAGACTTATCTGAAGAATAACATCGTCCCTAGAGGGCTTAGAATTTCACTTACTCCTGCGGTTAGGCTACGCTCAGTGGATCTACTCAAGAGATGGGAGAAAGAATCGATTGATTCATCTCTCAGATTCATGGGTATTTTATTGGATGAGGAAAAGAGCTTGCTGCTACGCAGCTCTAAGGATCTTAGGGACGGTATTGAACTGGCCCAGAAGTTCTCTGGTACTGCAGACTTTGAAAGAAGAGAAACCACTCTTCAGCAAACTATAGAAAAATTTACTGCACATATAAAGGAACGCAAGCATTTCCAATACGTCCGTGATACGAATGATTTTAAGGAGGGTAGAATTTTTGAGTTTGGCCTGAAACAACTGGGACATCAGGAGTTAGAGACCGAGCTATCTTCTTCTGAACCAGATCTATCAGACACGGATACTCAGAGGTATCCTCTCAGGACAGCCCGTAATAATAGAACCCAGGGTAAAACTTTCTCACGTGGTACCCCAAGAGGGAGAACTAGGGGAAGAGCCCCCACTAGGGACGGTTTTTTAGGCAAGAGCCACCCCATTCTCGACTACCTCCACAGGGACCCCAGGGACATCTAATGATGGGGTTCCCAGATCTGGATGACGAAATGCAAATTATCAATGTGTCTGGGAGAACTCTATCGCACTGGGAGACTGTTGTTCTCAAAAAGGGTCTCTCGTTTATCCCCACTAATCGATTTGATCTCTTCTCCTGGGTTAAGGATCTGAATTTATTCATTAGAAAACTGAAGTGGAGGAAGTTCTTCTGTACCCATGATAGGAGACAATGTGCTGAACTGGGCATTCAGGAGGAAGATCTTGCAAATGTCAGGGTACTGCAGGAACTATTGGATGAGGGGCAGCGAGGAGTGGGTGAGGGCCCCTTCACTGATCTGAGGGTTCCCTCATCCACTAATCCTCCAATCAATGATAACACTCTGTTGGATGTTTTTCTCACGGTTGTCACTAATCAACTGCAGAAACTAGAGGCAGATAAATATTTACATTACAATTTATCACGGGATGAAACACTGGCACTCAAGGCATTGGAGAATGACACGGAGATCATAATTAAGCCCTCTGATAAGGGGGGTAATGTTGTTGTGATGGGCCGTGTGCAGTATGTCACCATGTGTCACAACATCTTGAAGGACAGACTGTGCTACAGCATCCTGACTGCCAATCCTACAGTTAAATATATGGCGGAACTCAAAGAGATTGTGGGGGAGGCCAAACAGGCCAAGATCATTGATGCGCGAGAGTTGTCATTCATTGTGGGGCAATGTCCACAGATAGCCACCTTCTATAGTCTTCCCAAGATTCACAAGGGTCTCAGTCCATTAAAAGGAAGACCCATTGTCTCTGGGATCGATAGTGTGTCTCAGAACGCTAGTATTTATTTGGATAGGATTTTGAGGCCCTTTGTGACGGCACTCCCGTCCTATGTGCGTGACACAATGGAGGTCCTTAGGAAGCTTGAGGGGATTAAGGTTGAATCTAATGTTCGTTTGGCCAGTCTGGATGTAGAGGCCCTTTACAGCTCCATCCCCCATTCCTTGGGATGTGGTGCTGTAGAGTATTTCCTCAATGAGAGAGGGGCTCAGTTTGGGGCGCATAATCAGTTTGTGCTTACCTTGTTGCGTTTTGTACTGGAGCACAACTTCTTCATTTTCGAACAAAGATTCTTTCACCAGCTCAGGGGGGTTGCCATGGGTAGTCCTTGTGCTCCTACCTATGCCAATCTTTATCTGGGCTGGTGGGAGAGAGAGTTTGTGTTTTGCGATAAAATGGAGAGATATGTTTCTTCCATTTTATTATGGTTAAGATTTATTGATGACATTTTCATTCTGTGGTCGGGTACCACAGCAGAATTTGGTGAATTTGTCTCAATTCTGAACATTAACGACCTGGGTCTTTACTTCACCTCGGAAATCAAGGATAATCATATTACATTCCTTGACATCCAAATAGAGAAGACTGACCAGGGACATATCCAGACACAAATCTTTAGGAAAAGTACTGCCACTAACAGCCTTCTCAGATGGGACAGTTGTCACCCTAGACCCCTGAAAATGGGCATCCCAAAGGGTCAGTATATTAGAGCTAGGCGTAATTGTACCACACTGTCAGATTTTCAAAGGTCGGCCAATAGTCTCAGAAAGAGATTTGAGCATAAAGGGTATCCCAGTGGCGTTTTAAAAACGGCATATCAACACGCCATTACATCGAATAGGGAATCCCTATTGAACCCTAAAATGCCTCTTGAAAAGGATAATGCCATGAGGATAATTGGTACCTACGACGTTGCACATTCTGAGGTTAGAAAGATACTTACCTCATACTGGGACATCCTTAAAGCAGACCCGGATGTTGGGGGCTTAGTTGGGGACCGTCCTCTGATCACTTTTCGGAGGGGCCGCAATCTTAAGGACAGATTGGTGCACAGTCATCTGAAGATGCCTGCTGCTGCCACCACATGGCTTTCTACCACAGTTACTGGGTCCTTCCAGTGCGGTAGATGTAAAGCATGTAGCTCTGTTTGGAAAAGTAAAACATTCAAGAGTACTGTAACAGGAGTCATCTTTTCCAACAGGTCATTTATCAACTGCCTTACCAAGGGGGTGGTGTACCTGATTACGTGCCAATGTGGTATGCAATATGTTGGCAAAACAATAAGGGAGTTCAGACGCAGAATTCGGGATCATATCTGTGACATTCAGAAGAAAGCTGACACCCCTGTTTCTCGACATATATGGGACAACCACAAGGGAGACCCATCTTCTATCAGGTTCCAAGGTATGGAACATGTCAATGCTCCTGCCAGAGGAGGCAATTGGGATAGACGTATTTTACAGAAGGAAGCACAGTGGATCTTCAGGATGCAAACCATCAAACCACTGGGCCTCAATGAGTCTATATCCTATCTTCCTTTCCTGTAACATGCTCTGCCAATTTAGTATATACTGGCGCTGACCTCTCTCTGACTTCTTTGTGCCATTAGACTTGTTTCCCGATGTCATCTTTGTATGTTTCGTTTAATTATGGATCTGATGATCCTATTGTTGTCTGGCATTTGCCGTTGATACGCAATTGGGCTGATTTGTGTGCAGTGATGTGCTCATTGGATTTCCTATGTCGCATACATGGCGCCTATTCCAGCCGTGGTATCGGCTTTGTATGTTTTGGCCACCCTGTGTTCCCCCTTGTTACCAGCGATGCTTAATGCATCTTTCTTATTGGCTGCGTGGTTACCATGGAGCTGCCCCGTGTGGGGGCGTGGGTTTCAACACGCCTTACTCCCTCATTGGACAGCCCGATACTACGCAACGCCTCTATGGGTGGGGCTTGTGTTGATAAAACTTCCGAGTTTCCCCGGCGCGCATTAGACCACTATCAGATGTCTCATATGCGTCGTTACACCTAACGAACAGCTGAATATCAGCTGACAGGCTCTTTCTTAACTCTACGTTAATAATTCAGGCAACTCGTACCCCTGAGGACGCTCCCCTACATGGTGCAGAAACGCGTTGGGAGTGTGCCTGCTAACTAATCTGTGGCAATCAGATCTTATCATTATTTGCTAAGCATTCTGAACTGGTTTTTGTGACAATTCACCTTGACTCAGTCAGGCATCCATGAATGGGTGCGTGCTGACTGTCTCTTTTGTCTCACATACAATTCAGTCTGCGTTTTTTGATCTGGTTGCCAACGCCTGTACCTGGATCTTTTGGCACGTTGTGCCCTACCAATTTTAATATAATTTGATAAATAAAGAATCATTTTAAACGTTTATACAGGCAGAAATTCTACAGGTTTTGCATTACCATTGAATTCAATGGCGAAAACTCGCAGCAGAAAATCAATGAAAACGCAGCATAATTGACATGAGGTCAATTTATTAACGTTTATGCTGCGTTTTTTTTTTCCGCTGCGTGGGCATGAGATTTACTAAATCTCACCCACTTTGCTGCTACTGTAAACTTTGCAGAATTTCCGCACTGAATTCCATTGCGGAAATTCAGCAGCGTTTACGCTAAGTGGAAACCCGGCCTAAGGCTCAAACTAGGCTGCGTAATTAAGGCGTTAAGGTTAGGTTTTCATTCCAAACCCCTAAAAATCCACAGCAAATCGGCATGCACTGAAATTCATTTTAACATGTGAATTCTGAAAAGTATTTCACACCTCACAATATACAAACGAGAGCATCTATATACTATACTATAAAAATATATATAGTCCAGATACAGATGAACACAGCACTGGATTTATTCACCTCAAGTTGGCAACGTTTCTTTTCAACAGAGAACCTTTCTCAAGCTACCACATACTACACCA
Organism: Rhinoderma darwinii; assembly: GCF_050947455.1. Taxonomy (NCBI): domain Eukaryota; kingdom Metazoa; phylum Chordata; class Amphibia; order Anura; family Rhinodermatidae; genus Rhinoderma; species Rhinoderma darwinii. The sequence continues at coordinate 84,115,827 of NC_134693.1, read as the reverse complement.
CATACTACACCACATACTACACACATACCACATACTACACATAGTGTCAAGTATAAATAGGAAGTACATACAGTGATTCACAAAAAGCCTATTAGATGTATAGTTTCCATAAAATACATTTGTAAATATGATAACGAACCTATATCAAAAACTGGTTTTAAAGTGCAAACATTTTTTTATAAATCCATATACAAAAAAATAGATTATGCATGAGAATAAAGTGTATAAAAATCGTGAACAGTGATTATACTAGCAATTAAGCTGATTTGGAGAGATGCAGAGGCCAATTAAGTGTTTATATACATGCAAATCTTACAGTTGATAGTATAACATCGGTGTCAGACCTAACCAGCATGTAGCGTCCGCGCGCATCTACTGTGCATGCTCGAAGATGGCGCCCAAACCGGAAGTTTAATCCAGTGGAACGCATAGAGCAAGAAGATCACTATTGCGCATGCACAAAGACGTAGCTTGCGTTCCAGTCCTTCTGCGCATGCGTCAACAGCGGTGATAGTGTAAATAGAAGATATGCATAATAAAAAAGGGATTTTTGTAAGTAGAACAAGTCTGCAAATTTGAATTCTTGGGCCACGCTGGGAGCTGTAGTTTTACGCCGTACAAACCTATACGGCAGGGGTTGCACTAAATTAGGCTGTATTTGTTCTGGTGTTGTATATATGTACTGAGCATGGTTCTGGGGCTGTATATATGTACTGAGCTTGGTTCTGATGCTGTATTTAAGCACTGAGCTTTGTTCTGGTGCTGTTTATATGAATGAGGTTGGTACTGGTGCTGTATATATGTACTGAGCTTTGTTCTGGGGTTGTATATATGTACTCAGCTTGGTTCTGGTGATGTATTTATGTACTGAGCTTGGTTCTGGGGCCGTATTTATGTACTGATCTTTCTTCTGGTATTGTATATATGTACTGAGCTTGGTTCTAGTGCTGTATTTTTGTACTGAGGTTGGTTCTTGTGCTGTATATATGAGCTTGGTTCTAGTGTTGTATATATGTACTGAGCTTGTTTCTGGTGCTCTATATATGTCAGAGCTTGGTTCTAGTGCTGTATTTATGTACTGAGCTTGGTTCTAGTGCTGTATTTATGTACTGAGCTTTGTTTTAGTGCTGAATATATGTCAGAGTTTGGTTCTAGTGTGTATTTATGTACTGAGCTTGGCTCTTGTGCCGTATACATGTATGAACTTGGTTCAGGTGCTGTCTATATGTACTTAGCTTGGTTCTAGTGCTGCATTTATATACTGATGTTGGTTGTGGTACTGTATTTATGTACCGAGCTTGGTGGTGGTACTGTATATATGTATAAGCTTGGTTCTGGAGCTGTAATTATATAGGATATATTTATAATAACAAAACTGCAGGGCAGATGGAATTGTTCTCAATTGTATATATCATTGGAATGTGTCTGGTAGTTTTAACCCCTTGAACCGCCACCATGCTGTAATACATGACCTGACAATATTTCCAAATGTATGTTTTTTTCAGATGCAGCAAAATCTTTAAAATCCACTTTTAAAATGGCGCGCACTATATGCTAATTACTCATTAAAGGGTCATGGGGAGCTGCCGCTATCCTGAAGAGTCACATAGTCCTGCCTCCAAACCCACCTTTCCATGTTTTCCACTCATTTAAAAAAAAAACTGCGCATAAAAAGACACCCGCGAAAAAGGAGTGCATGTCACTTCTTGAGCCGTTTTTGGAGCAGTTTTTCATTGTGTCTATAGAAAAACAACTCCAAAAATGGCCGTAAAAAACGCCACGAAAAACGCAAGTGGCTTAAAAAACGTCTGAAAATCAGGAGCTGTTTTCCCTCCGTATTTTCAGACGTTTTTGATTGTGTGTGTGCATATACCCTTATACCCAAAAAGACTGAATGCTGTCATAAAGTCAAAGGGTAATTCCAAAAAGTATTAGTTTAACCCCTTCGGGACAAAGCCATTTTTTGATTTTTGATTTTTGTTTTTCATTCCCCGCATTCCAAGAGCCATAACTTTTTTATTTTTCCATCAATAGAGCAGTGTGAGAGCTTATTTTTTGCAGGAGGAGTTGTAGTTTCTTTTGGTACCATTTATAGTTCCATATAACGTACTGGGAAACTGAAAAAAAAATCTATGTGGGCTGAAGTTGGAAAAAAAATGAGATTCCTCAATAGTTTTTTGGGTTTCGTTTTTACGACTTTCACCGTGTGGTAAAAATGACTTTTCTTTATTCTGTGGCTCAATATGATTATGGTGATACCCATTCATTATATAGTTTTTTTTTATATTTTACTACTTTTATTGATAATAAACTCTTTTTTAAAAGAAAAAAATGTTTTGTGTCGCCATATTCTGAGAGCCATAACTTTTTTCTTTTTTCACCGATTGAGCGGTATGTTGGCTTTTTGTTGCGGGACGAACTGTAGTTTTTATCGGTAACATTTTTTGGTACGTAGAACTTTTTTAGCACTTTTTATTAAAATATTTTTGAGAGCTAAGTTATGTATGTTATATGTTGTTTTTAGATTTTATTCACGTGTTCACAGTATGTATCAATTTATTTTACCCTGATACTCTTCGATTGTTTTCTTCACGTTATTTTGAGATGTATATGTCAGCCTCATTATTTTAATGAGATTGATTATGTATATTGGATACACACTATATAAACCACTGAATTTGCATGTATCACTATGCTTGAAAAAGGTCCCAAGGTGGGACGGAAATGTTCCACTTGCCATGTTGGCACAATAAACCACTTTTTTTCACCTTGATTACCGGAGTGCAGCTGGATTTATTTCTGGGATATCTACATGGTCTTTGGATCAGGACAATCAGCTGGCGCCCTACTTTTGCTTGGAAACCGAGTGCTGTTGTCTCTCTCTGCTGGTGTGTATATATATATACACATACATAAGCATATCCATACATGCATACATTATATATATATATATATATATATATATAGTATATATATATATATATATATATATATATATGCACATAAACATTTTTGACGCGCCTGGCTGCTAGTGCTGCATCGTTCGGTCACTTAGGAGAAGTTTGGGTGGGGGGGGCCCAAGAAGAACTTTTGCATTGGTGCCTATGTGCCTTTAGCCTTTAACCCCTTCACGCAAAATCATGTAACTGTACGTGTTGAGGGTTAAGGGGAAGTATGGAGCGAGCTCACGGGCTGAGTTCGCTCCATACACAGCGGTTGACGGCTGTTACACGCAGCCGACACCTCCCTGCAATGAGCGCCCATTTAACACCTTAAGTGCCGCGGTCAATCGCGACCGTGGCATTTAAAGTGTTAGAATCAGGGGGGGTCCCCTCAAACAAGCGATTGCGCCCCCCCCCCGCGGCACCATCGGTCGATTACAACGGTTGCTTGGAGGCCGAACAAAAGCCGAACAAAAGCCCTCAGGTCTGCCATCTTTGTACTCCTTTGAAGCTCTGCCTCCGGCAGGGCTTCAAAAGAGACTGTCAGAATCACTATATACTGCAATACATTAGTATTGCAGTATATCATGCAAGCGATCCAACGATCACTGCTTCAAGTCCCCTAGGGGGACTAATAAAAAAAGTAAAAAACAGTTAAATAAAGATTTTTGTTATGTTCCATAAACAATAAAGTATTAAAAGTTTAAAAAAAAAAAACCTTTTCACATTTTTCCCCTAAATCAATGTTAAAAAAATTAAAGCTAACATAACTTGTATCGCCGTGTCCGTAAAAGTCTGAACTATCACAATATAGCGCTGTTTAACCCGCTCGGTGAATGCTATAAAAAATATATATATAGAAAACACGCAAATTGCTGTTTTTTGGCCATCTTATCGCTCCAAAAAAATGAAATAGTAAATTATCAAAAAGTCGCATATACCCCAAAATTGTATCAGTGAAAACTACAGTTCGCCCCGCGAAACTTAAGCCCTCACATCGCTAAATTGATGGAAAAATAAAACAGTTATGGCTCTCAGAATACGGCGACACAAACGTTTTTTTTAATTTAGCAAATGGTTTTATTTTTTTAAAAGTGGTAAAACATAAAATAAAACATATCAATTTGGTATCGCCGTAATCGTATCAACCTGTAAAATAAGGTGAAAATGTAGTTTTTACTGCCTGATGGACGCCGTAAAAATAAAACCCCACAAAATATGACGTAATCGCTGTTTTTTGAACATTTAACCCAACAAATAACTTTTTTTCAGTTTCCCAGTACATTATGCAGTACAATAAATGGTGCCATGAATAACTACAACTTATCCTGGAAAAAACAAGCTCTCATATGGATATATAGACGGAAAAATAAAAAAATAATAGCTTTTGAAATGTGGGGAGAAAAAAACAAAAGTGAAAATTTGAAAAATGGCTGCGTCCTGAAGGTGTTAGCACGCATGGTGTAAACCGAGCGTCAATATGCAAAAGTAGGTCTTTATAGGAGAAATTCAGGCATAGTGTCAGGTTGACACTGACAACCCATAAGGCAGCTGTGCTGCCATGACATGAAAGAATATCATACAGTTGACGAGTTCTTATAAAAACGCTGGACAATTCGACAACCATGTATAATTATGTCAAGACCATTCTAACGGCTTTTACATCACGTTGACCCACCACACATCCCAAACTGTCACGTCTGTTTGCCAGAGAAAAAAATTTCACCCCTGTATTATCTACTACATTATGAACTGCAGTTTCCTTGAATCTCAGCAAATCAATTCAACTTCAAACGATTAATTGCTTTTACGAACACAAATGGATGAACTATTAGGCCACGTTCAGACGTGGCGAAATTGCTGTTGAATTCCGCTGCGGACAGTCCGCTGTAGAATTCTGCAGCAGCCGAGTTTTTTACATTTGTTTTTATACATTTTTAGGAAACTTAGTTCAGGCGTTGCGGAAAATAACTGCGGAATTTAGTTTGCGGTGCAGAATTTGCTCTCTGCAGCATGCACATTATGTTGCGGAGAAGCAGCAGAATTTCACTGCGGATTTCAGCCTTTGCAATGCAAAAATTTAAATCTGTGGCAAGTCCGCTGTGATATCTGCAACGTCTGAATTACCTGTCAAATATGCAAATGTTGGTGCAGATTCGTTGTGTAATTGCTCTGAATCTGCACCAACATTTGCAGCGGAAAAATTCTGCCATGTGTTAACGGGTTTACAAGTCGCATTCAATTTCCACATTTTGCTGGTATTTTCGTAAAATTGCTGCAAAATGGAGTTATTTTGCCATGATTTTGCTACAATGATGGCAAAAAATACAATTTGACCACAACAGAAGAATCCAGCCTTAGGCTGGGTTCACACGACCTATTTTCAGACGTAAACGAGGCGTATTATGCCTCGTTTTACGTCTGAAAATACGGCTCCAATACGTCGGCAAACATCTACCCATTCATTTGAATGGGTTTGCCGACGTACTGTGCCGACGACCTGTGATTTACAATAGCGCATACATCGTGGTTCTTGCCTCAGATTGCCACAAGCCATATAAAAACTGCAAGAAATACCGCAGCAAAAGTAATTAATCATGATGTGCGGGACAAGTCATTCTGCCCTGCCAAGCAGAGCCTTTCAACGACGCTAGCGCTTCCGTTTTTCAAAGGTGCTGATTGACGGGGCAAGTAATTCGGCCCTGCCAATCAGCGCCTTTCAACGATGAAAGCATAGTCGTTCAGCCCCAGCAGATCTGCTAAGAAGAGAGCAGGTCTGCATTGCCACCGGACGGCACGGGAACGGGATCATCTGAGTATGTAAAGTTTTTTTTGTTTCATTCTAATAAAACTGTGAGTGTCATTATCTACAGGGGGCGGGGGCTCTATCTACAGGGGGGTCTATTTATGGGGATGTGGAGCACTGTCTATAGGGGAAACTATATGTAGGGCACTATCTACAGGGGTGGACTCTATGTGGGACACTATATACAGGGGGAGCTATATGTGAGGCATTATCTACAGGGGTAGGCTATATGTAGAGCATTATCTATAGGGGGAGATATATATATAGGGCACTATCTACAGGGGTGGGCTATATGTGGGACACTATATACAGGGGGAGCTACATGTGAGGTACTATCTACAGGGGTGGGCTATATGTGGAGCACTATCTATAGGGGGAGCTATTTGTAGTGCACTATCTACAGGGGTGGGCTATATCTGGGACACTATATACATGGGTGAGTTACCTGTGGGGCACTATCTACAGGGGGGCTATATGAAGGGCACTATCTATAGGGTGAGTTATATTTAGGGCAGCACGATGGCTCAGTGGTTAGCACTATTGCCTTGCAGCGCTGGAGTCCATATGTGGACACTATCTACAGGGGGCTGTATGTGGGGCACTATCTACAGAGGCTTCTATGTAGGGCACTATCTACAGAGGCTCTATGGGGGTCACTATCTATAGGGGGGCTATGGAGGCACTATCTACAGGGGGCACTGTGTGTGCAGGAAACAGTGTATGGTGCTATTATAATCAGTGACACAGTGTATGGTGCTATTATAATTAGAGGTGCAGTCTATGGTGCTATTATATTTAGGGGCGTTAACAATTTTATTTTCGTTTATAGGTTCAGAAATGTTTTAAAAGTGAGAAGCTGAAGACATCTGAGTGGCAAACTGCAGAAATGGGTTGAGGCCGGAAGAAGTCATCATAGAGGACTGGACTGGAAGGAGAAGAAAAGAAAAAAAGAACTAGAATCTGAGATGTCACCGGTGAGTCACTTAATGTAAATGTTTAGTCTGCCTTTAATCAGTAATGTAGTCACTATATGATCTGCAGCAAGATGATGGGTGGTTTGATTATGATATGATTTATTTTTTTGTGAAACAGCAACTCCCAGCATATCCTTACCAATTATAAAAACTAAAAGAAAAGAAAAGGTATTCCAGAAATATAACTAGGCACTCTTGGGTTAATAGAAATATATGAAAAGTATTTTATTTTGAGCTCCGAACATTTTCGGAAATATTAATACATACACATAAGTTTAAAAAAAATCTCCTGGCCAGGGAAAAGGTAACATACAATTGAAATCAATCCTCTATACATGAATTCAAACCCCATAAGGATAAAAGACATTTATAATAAGTATATGTATTTGATCTCGGAGAAATACTTCCAAAAACCCCTGGGTTGTATTCACACTTGCGGTTTCTGACAAAATATATTTTCCATCCTGAGAGTGGCCAGAGTTCCTATTCCAGATAGTTGGTAATAATTTTTCTTGGAAAGAAGCTTTCTATATAGTGTAATTCCCATCATAAGAAGATAGCCATCATATATTGAGGAGACATATCATACAGCGTGTTTTGTTTTACTCTCCCCCTTCGGTGATTAGATCATAGACCCTTAGGTCAATCCATAGCCCTTCCGATCTCAACTCTTTCAAAGGCCCATTTCATCAAGATTTTTGTATATGACAAGCACAACTTCATTAGATAATACAGGTTTTACCTCTGATTTTCCAGTGAGCATCGGGGAGCCATGTCAAGGGTCAATCAGTTCGACAGGCGGTATGGAATGCCTTCACCAGATAAATTCAAATATGTATGAGCATATATCTCTCCACCGTCACTCCAGGTGATTCTTTCTTTTCCAGTGGATTAGATCACTCCACATCAAGCCTCCAGGAGCACAAGATCCGAAAGGGTGAGAGCACACGCCGGCAAAAGAGTGAGTTCCAAAGCCATAAAATATCCTTTTCCAAGTAATGTATCCAGCCTGGTCAGGGATTTACAAGGCAGGGTTTAGACGTCATTACCCGCCCGGTTTAATTGGACCAGCTGACGCGTTTCATCCCTGAACGGTATTTCCTCAGAGCTGTTTGGCAGATACGTCCAGGTACGCTATATTTATAGTGTCCCGACATTCATTTATTGGTTATATAATTTAGATCATAATATTCCATAGAAAGAACCAAAATTGTTGCAAATTATGCATAACGATCTTCACAAAATGTGTTCAGAATAGTTTCTCTTTAAACAACAGAAAATATTATTTTATAATTAACCCATGTTTCCAGAACCTTGTATTGAGTATCCATATACATAGGATACCATTGTTCGGGCCATGCTGGGAGCTGTACTTTTATGCCGTACAAACCTAAACGTCAGGGGTTGCACTAAATTGAGCTGTATTTGTGCTTGTACTGTATACATGTACTGAGCTTGGTACTGGTAGGATTGCATCAAAACTTCTATACTGTTTTGATGCCGTGCACCCTCAAACGGTTCAATACCGTTAATTCATGTATTTCGATACTATGCTGTGCGGCCGCACAGTCTAGTATTGTAACACATGAATGTTGTTAGAGCGGGGCTGTGGCTGTGTAATACAGCTATTGCCCTGCTCCTGAGTCCTGACAAGTGTGCGCGCGCGGTCAGCATGATGTGATGCGATCAGCGCTGCACTAATGATTGCAGGCACTGATGACAGAACGTGGCGGGCACACTGCAAAACACCCCCATGATCTGTTTTCCATGCCTGTGCCGCCGCTCATTAGTGCATACTGACCGCGCGCACAGACTTATTGACGCAATCGAGGGACATACCATATATGGACAGACAGCCCAGGTTCAATAGAAGGACCCCAGGACTATCTGACCATATTTCCAGTAAGGGCATACTGATGTATGTCTTAACAATTGCCTGTGTACTATCAGTAGATATATGTCAGTACATTAAAGTTTAAAAATAAAGTAATGTTAAATAAAACAAAAAATACACAAATTTTTTACAATAAACATTAAAATAAGTCTCAATACATAAAATAGACACATATTCGGTATCATCACGACCGCAATAACAAATTTATAGCGTCATTTATGATGTTTACGCTGTTATAAAATAAAAACCGGCTTTCTTTCACTTATTAATGTGAGGCACGAGGTATTATGAATTTTGAACCTCCATGTGCCTCATATTATTAGGAATTAACCCAATCATGTACCTCACACCCAATGTTGTCCATTATGACTGAGGAACATGGTGGGGTTAATTACTATTAATGTGAGGCACATGGAGGTTCAGAATTCATCACACCACGTGCCTCACATCAGAAAATGGAAGAACTTTTTTTATTATTATTATTACTGTTGGCAAAATATCGTTTTGGTATCGAGTATTGCAAAATTACTGTAGCGTCCATGGCCGCGGACCGTTTGGATTACACACTCCCCGACGGCCACAGGCAAGGATCTGTTAGTGTTACCTTGTTCCCGTTGTTCCCCTACCCTGTTACCTGTATCCTGTGTCCCGTGCTCTATTTGTTCCTGTGCATTAAACTGTTGTAGTCATCTTGTGCCATGTGTCTCGTCTGCTGATATACAAGTTCATCTGCGCCAATCCTCCATTACTGCCTGGACTATTAAAGGTACTCTTGTACTAGGACTGTTGCTACGGCGGTGCGGCCTAGTGGATCCACATACCCACAGATTGCGACAACTACGCTACACAAATTCTGGTAACGTGCAACCCTATGTTCTGGTACTGTATATATATGTAATGAGCTTTGTTCTGGTGCTGTATATATGTACTGAGCTTTGTTCTATTGCTGTATATATGTACTGAGCTTTGTTCTGGTGTTGTATATATGTACTGAGCTTGGTTCTAGTGCTGTATATATGTATTGAGCTTTGTTCTGGTGCTGTATATATGTACTGATCTTGGGTCTGGTGTTGTATATACAGTTATGTCCAATTATTTGCACAGTGACACAATTTTTGGCATTTTAGCCGTTTACCAATACATATTAAATATACAGATGAAGCCGACTTTACCTTTTCTTTTAACACATTAAATAAACAATGGCTAGATCTCTTTTCTTGAGTTTTTCTATGACTTTTCAATCGCTTTTGTGTGATATCACGCTGCAGCAAGTTATCAGAATCAAGTTAAGGATGGCTACATCTGCACAGTTATATAATCAATATGGGCAGACTCTCAGCTTTAAATTAAGTGTATTCACATCCTAATTTGAAGAAGGATTTAGAAATGACAGCTCTTTAATATGTAGCTGCCTCTTTTAAGGGAACAAAGGCAGTGTTCCCTAAAAGTTGCGCGGCCGTGCACCTTCCACGATCAGCCCTCTCACTAAAGTTTAAAGCCTGCACACTGCCATGGGCGGCGGGCAGATTCAGTGGCGTCGCTAGCACTGGAGGGTGTTCCAGTGCTAGTGACAGCCACATTCACTTGTATGTGCGTTCTCAGGACGCAGATACAATTGATTACTATAGGCTGCAGCCTATAAGCCCCTGGGAGGGAATTGCTGTGTAGCGCTATATACAAAGGGAGAGGGGCTGTGTAGCACTAGATACAAGTGGAGGAGGGGGGCTGTGTAGCGCTATATACAAGAGGGGATTGCTGTGTAGCGCTACATACAAGGGGAGAGGGGGCTGTGTAGCGCTATATACAGGGGGGAATTGCTGTGTAGCACAATGTACAAGGGGAGGGCAGCTGTGTAGCATTATATACACAAGGGGAGGAGGGGGGCTGTGTAGCACTATATACAAGGGGAGGGGGCTGTGTAGCCCTATATACAAGGGCAGGGTGGCTGTGTAGCACTATATACAAGGGGACAGGGGACTGTGTATCTCTATATACAAGGGAAGGGGGGCTGTGTAGCACTATATACAAGGGCAGAGGGGGCTGTGTAGCACTATATACAAGGGGAGAGAGGGCTGTGTAGCAATATATACAAGGGGAGAGGGGGCTGTGTAGCACTATATACAAGGGGAGGAGCTGTGTAGCACTATATACAAAGGGAGAGTGGGGCTGTGTAGCAGTATGTACAAGGGGAGAGGGGGGCTGTGTAGCACTATATACAAGGGGAGAGGGGGCTGTGTAGCACTATATACAAAGGGAGAGGGGGCTGTGTAGCACTATATACAAGGAAAGAGGGGGTTGTGTAGCACTATATACAAGGGGAGAGGGGGCTGTGTAGCACTATATAAAAGGGGAGGGGGCTGCGTAGCACTATATACATGGGGAGAGGGGGCGGTGTAGCACTATATAAAAGGGGAGAGGGGGCTGTGTAGCACTATATACAAGGGGAGAGGGAGCTGTGTAGCTCTACATACAAGGGGAGAGGGGGCTGTGTAGCACTATATACAAGGGGGGCTGTGTAGCACTATATACAAGGGATGGGGGGCTGTGTAGCACTATATACAAGGGGAGAGGGGACTGTGTAGCACTATATACAAGGGGAAAGGGGGCTGTGTAGCACTATATACAAGGGGAAAGGGGGCTGTGTAGCACGATATACAAGGGGAGAGGTGGCTGTGTAGCACTATATACAAGAGGAGAGGGGTCTGTGTAGCACTATATACAAGGGGAGGGGGCTGTGTAGCACTATATGCAAGGGGAGAGTGGGGCTGTGTAGCACTATATACAAGGGGAGAGGTGGCTGTGTAGCACTATATATAAGGGGAGAGGGGGCTGTGTAGCACTATATACAAGGACAGGGGGCTGTGTAGCACTATATACAAGGAGAGAGGGGACTGTGTAGTACTATATACAAGGGAAGAGTGGGCTGTGTAGCACTATATACAAGGGGAGAGGGGGCTGTGTAGCACTATATACAAGGGGAGAGGGGACTGTATAGCACTATATACAAAGGGAGAGGGGGATGTGTAGCTTTATATACAAGGGGAGAGGTGGCTGTGTAGCACTATATACAAGGGGAGAGGGGCTGTGTAGCACTATATACAAGGGGAGAGTGGGCTGTGTAGCACTATATACAAGGGGAGAATGCTGTGTAGCACTATATACAAGGGGAGAGGGGGCTGTGTAGCATTATATACAAGTGGAGGGGGGCTGTGTAGCACTATATACAAGGGGAGAGGGGGCTGTGTAGCACTATATACAAAGGGGGAGGGGGCTGTGTAGCTTTATATACAAGGGGAGAGGGGGCTGTGTAGAACTATATACAAGGGGAGAGGGGGCTGTGTAGCACTATATACAAGGGGAGAGGGGGCTGTGTAGCACTCTATACAAGGGGAGGGGGGATGAGTAGCACTATATACAAGGGGAGAGGGGGGCTGTGTAGCAGTATATACAAGGGGAGAGGGGGGCTGTGTAGCATTATATACAAGGGGAGAGGTGGCTGTGTAGCACTATATACAAGGGGAGAAGGCTGTGTAGGACTATATACAAGGGGAGAGGGGGCTGTGTAGCATTATATACAAGGGGAGTGGGGCTGTGTATTACTATATGCAAGGGGAGGGGGATGTGTAGCACTATATACAATGGAAGGGGGGCTGTGTAGCACTATATACAAGGGGAGAGGGGGCTGTGTTGCACTACATACAACGGGCGGTAGGTGCTGTGTAGCACTATATACAAGGGCAGAGGGCCTGTGTAGCACTATATACAAGGGCAGGGGGGGGCTGTGTAGCACTATATACAAGGGGAGAGGGGACTGTGTAGCACTATATACAGGGGAAGAGGGGGCTTGGTAGCACTATATACAAGGGGAGAGGGGCTGTGTAGCACTATATACAATGGGAGAGGGGGCTGTGTAGCACTATATACAAAGCGAGAGGGGGCTGTGTAGCACTATATATACAAGGGGAGAGGGGGCTGTGTAGTACTATATTCAAGGGGAGAGGGGGCTGTGTAGTACTATATACAAGGGGAGGGGGCTGTGTAGCACTATATACAAGGGGAGAGGGGGGCTGTGTAGCACTATATACAAGGAGAGAGGTGGCTGTGTAGCACTATATACAGGGGTAGAAGGCTGTGTAGCACTATATAAAAGGGGAGAGCGGGTTGTGTAGCACTATATACAGGGATTAATTGCTGTGTAGCTTTATATACAGGGGGATTGCTGTGTGGCACTATATACAATGGAGCTATTTGTGGCAATATCTACAGGGCTTCAGGGGGTCTGTGTGGCACTATCTACAGGGGTTTGTGTGGCACTATCTATAGGAGGGCTGTGTGGCAGTATCTACAGGGGGGTCTATGTGGCACTATCTACATGGGTTCTGCGTGTGGCTCTATCTGCAGGGGGCTGTGTGTGATGCTATCTGCAGGGGGTGACGCTATCTACAGGGGGATGTGCGGCACTATCTATAGGAGGGCTGTGTGGCAGTATCTACAGGGGGGTCTATGTGGCACTATCTACATGGGTTCTGCGTGTGGCTCTATCTGCAGGGGGCTGTGTGTGATGCTATCTGCAGGGGGTGACGCTATCTACAGGGGGATGTGCGTGATGCTATCTAAAGCGGGGACTGTGTGTGTGTCGCTATCCACAGGGGGAATGACATATATACAGGGGGTCTGTGTGGCGCTCTCTACAGGGGGTCTGTGTGGCGCTATCTACACGGACAGTGGTGTAATGAGGGATTCTTTCATTGATGCCTATAATTGGTGTTTATAATGGTCTATGTTACTGCTGTACTTGTAATATTCTAGTATTTAAGCACTTCCTGACCAGGAGCTTTACCCCCCTTTCTGACCAGGCCCATTTTTAAGTTTTAGCCATGTGCCAATTTAAAAGCAAATTTTTGTTCTATTATTTTTCCAACCTACATGTATTTGGTCTTGTTTTTCTCAGAACATATTGGGCTTCCATATAGTGTAAAAAAATAATAGATATATTTAACTTTTTTAAAAAATATGGAAGGGAAAATGGAAAAAAATGTGAATGTGTGATTTTAGGTGATTTGTTTTTACATCTAGTGCATGCCACTGGGTAAACACAACTGATTACGTATTTGGCAACTTCTGCCAACTTCAACGATACCACATATGTGTGCATTTCTTACACGCTGGGTGCAAGGTGGCGCTTACAATGATGATGCGCAAACTGGCTTTTAGAGAAAAAATTTCCAAAGCTGGTTTGCTGACACCATACGACCATTACAGATGTTGTGACATTCCCAGTCCACGAAAACTGATGTCCTATCCTCAGGATAGGCCATCAAGATCTGATCGGTGCTGCTTCCCCTCCTTTTCCTTTATTGCTCACACTGTGAATCGTGAACACACTTGAAGCGGCAGTTCACAGTTTTACAACCTTCTCCCATTCAAGTGTATACTGTAATAATTTGAACAGCCTCAAAAATAGAAAGGCCAGATTAGACTTTGCCTAGCAACATCTAAAGAAGCCAGTCCAGTTCTGGAACAGAATTCTCTTTGGACAGATGAAACTAAGAGCAACCTGTACCAGAATGATGGGAGGAAAAAAGTGTGAAAAAGGCTTGTAACGGCTCATGATCCAAAGCACACCACATCCTCTTTAAAACATGGGGGAAGCAGTGTGATGGCATGGGCATGCATGGCGGCCAAAGGCACTGGGTTACTAGTGTTTATTGATGATGTGACTGAAGACAGAAGCAGCCGGATGAATTCTAAAGTTTTCAGGAATATACTTTCTGCTCCGATTCAACTAAATGCAGCAAGGTTGATTAGACGTCGCTTCACAGTACAGATGGACAGTGACACAAAACATACTGCGAAAGCAACCCAGGAGTTTTTAAAGCCAAGAAGTGGAATATTCTGATTGAGCATGCATTTCACTTGCTTAAGACAAGACTTAAGGCAGAGACACCCACAAAGAAGCAACAACTGAAGACAGCTGCAGTAAAGGCCTGGCAAAGCATCATAAAGGAGGAAACCCAGCGTTTGGTGATGTCCATGGGTTCCAGACTTCAGACAGTCATTGCCTGCAAAGGATTCTCTACAAAGTTATAAAAAAAACATTGTATTTATGGTAATGTTAATTTGTCCAATTACTTTTGTGTCCCTGAAATGAGGAGGCTGTGTAGAAAAATGGTTCCAATTCCTAAATGTTTCACGGGATATTTTTGTTCAACCCCTTGAATTAAACCTGAAATTCTACACTTCAATTGCATCTCAGTTGTTTCATTTCAAATCCAATGTGGTAGAATGCAGAGCCCAAATCATGAAGATTGTGTCACTGTCCAAATAATTCTAGACCTAACTGTATGTACTGAGCTTGGTTCTGGTGTTGTATTTATGTACTGAGCTATGTTCTGGTGCTGATATATGTAATGAGCTTTGTTCTGGAGCTGTATATATGTACTGAGCTTGGTTCTGGTGCTGTATATATGTACTGAGCTTGGGTCTGGTGTTGTATATATGTACTGAGCTTGGGTCTGGTGTTGTATATATGTACTGAGCTTGGGTCTGGTGTTGTATTTATGTACTGTGCTTTATTCTGGTGCTGTATATAGTTACTGAGCTTGGTTCCGGAGCTGTATATATGTACTGAACTTGATTCTGGTGCTGTATTTATGTACTGAGCTTGATTCTGGTGCTGTATCTATGTACTGAACTTGCTACTGGGGTATATATGTACTTGGCTTGTTTCTGGAGGTGTATATATGTACTGAGCTTGGTTCTGATGTTGTATTTATGTGCTGAGCTTGGTTCTGGAGCTGTATATATGTATGGGCTTTGTTCCGGTACTGAATATATGTCAGAGCTTGATTTTGGTGCTGTAATTATATTGGATATATTTATAATAACAAAATTGCAGGGCAGATAGAATTGCTTTCAATTAATTGTATATTTAATGGGAACCTGTCTGGTAGTTTTAAGCACTTAAACCGCTACCATGCGGTAATACAAGACCTGACAATATTTCAAAACATTCCCTTGTATGTTGTTTTAAAATGCAGCAAAATCTATAAAATCAACTTTTAAAACGGCGCACACTATATGCTAATTACTCATTAAAGGGTCATGGGGCGGTACCGTTATCCTGAAGAGTTACATCGTCTTGCCTCCAAACCCAACTTTCCATGTTTGATTAACATCCCCCTGGCTGATACAACTTTCTCAGATGCGCCATTGACTTGTACTACTTGGGCACACATCGTGCAGCGTGGTGTACTCTGCCCGGCTTCATCGCTGCACCGCACATGCCAGGGGAGTACAAGGCAACAGCGCATCCACAAGAGTTTGAGGAGGCTGGTAGTGATGCAGAACAGCCAGGAGGATGTCAATCAAAATCTGCGGGGCACCATTTCAATTTTCGCCTCAGGCAGCAGAAAAGCTAGAATCGTCCCTTTGTATATATCTGTGTATGTGGGGACTAAACTATAAAGAAATCCCCACATACACATGTGTATACAGGAGCTTCCTCCTTCTGCTGGTATCAGTTATTTCAG